>NC_135432.1:5065000-5367500 GCF_051991255.1 Vanacampus margaritifer | reverse complement strand
AAGCTCAAAATCTTCATAATAGCTTTTCCATATAACAGTCGCATTAAAAACACTCAGCAAATTTGGCTGCCCATTTTTCTTAATAAACTCTAAACATTTATTCTATGAAATGAAAAACACTTGCCTAAAGAGCCAATGGCACAACATTTTTTGGACAAATAAAACTACGACTGATCTTTTGGGGTCTGGTACCACAGAGTTGGTCAGATAAAACACTGAATCCAAGCCACGATACACAGAAGACCGTGATCTAGGGTTGTTCCTCATACTTTAGTGTATTGTAAGCGTAATACATCAGTTTCAATACAGCAGAATATTTGGTCATGTTGTGTTATATCAAAGAAAAAAATGTCCTTAACATTTGTCTAATGTTATGGATTGGCCAACACAATCACTCTACCTTAATCCAATAGAGCACTTGTGTGGGTTCATTTTTTTTTTTTTTGCTGTGTCAATGACCCCAAAAAAAAAAAAAAGCTATTGAAAGGATTTTGAGCTTTTTACTCACTTTTTATTGACTGCTATTATTCTAAACATAACAGCACAATCCCATTCCAAAGACTGGACTTTAAACTGAAGAGAGAAAATACGAATAGCAGGATTTTTTTTGCCAAATAAATTATATTTTGCAAGTTTGCCCCAGAACAGTCTCAGACATGGTTTCTCCATGTGTGAATCCGACGTAAGAATTACCTACCTGTTACTCAAAGTGATTGTTTGTGAGCAAATGATAAGCTATACTCTATCGTGAAGCAGGCATGATGTGACACTACATTTGTCTTGCCCATTGCATATATGTGCGTGTCATGTGTGTATGGGAGAGTGACCTGGTTGGTCTCCATCCAGCGGGTGGCCTCCTGTATGAGATTAAACTCGACGAAGGCGAATCCTCGGCTCTGACCTGGACACCGCCCAGCGCCATGGTTACCGAATAACAACAACAACATAACGCAGTGAGGGGTTAGTGCTTTGTGTACAGAGGAGAGAGAGACCCTGTATCAGCACTAACAAAATAAACAACCGCTCTCCCTTGGAATGAAGAGGCTTGACAGTCAGTTGGTGAGCCACTGTTAAGATTCCCTGCAAAGTGACGAGGACACAAGGTCCAGTAAACGCGCTGGGTCACGAAAAAGAGAGAAGAGAGGGAGACTCGTACCTAGTCCTCGGTTTAAATCTGAGCCACGCGCCAACACAAGTGACACACGTACATCCTCGACGTTACAGAAAGCAGTCACTTGGTGGGGGGGAGGGGGGGTCTCTTGCTAGATGTGGGTGTGGCTATGTTATTAACTTTGTTAACTGCCACATTAGTCAACTACGAAGCAAGTGTGGTTTATCTTTACAAAAATAGATCATCAAAAAGAGAGGGAAAGAAAAGGTAGTAGTGTGCTGAGTCTGATAACACACTGCACAGGTGACCAGTTAGGTAGAAATCGGGAAGCCAGTGAGATGATCCAAATGGATACTTTTATAGGCTTAAAAAAGAAAAAAAAAAAGCTAAGGGACTATGTCATTTCCGGCCTCCATACGGAGGCTTCAGAATCGATACTGCACATTCATTCATAAAGTTTCCTGGCGCGTCTCTGAAAGCTGCTCCTTGCTATTGCACACATTTTGACCAGGCATTGCGGTAAACTGGAAACATTAAATTAGGAAAATAATTTGGCCATCCTGCAAAATAAATACAGGATATCATTTGGGTATACATATGACTGTTTTCATAAAAATGTAAAGTAATGTATAATATGGGATACGTATCGCCTTAAAGGCATGTATGGGGATACATGTGTATCGCGATACGTATTGTATCAAGGTTCTTGGCAATACCCAGCCCTAAAATTAAGTGAGCTGTGAAAAGAAAACACGATGAAGAAGTCACAGCTTTGTAACTGTATAAATCTTTATTGACCTATTTTAGGATTTGACTAGATGGGAAAGGTTCCCTAATTACGTGTCTGGGTGAATGTAATGTCTGCTTAAAAAAATAAAAATAAATGATGCGCATGTATTTTCCCTGCATTGAAAACATGTTTGATGCTCAATGTTATGATAAAATTAAGTTTAGAATGTATCCCGATAATAAGATGAATTGGCTAGCAAAGGATACTTGCAGTATCAAGTGGGGGAATAATTGAAAAAAAAAAAAAGCCCTCAGAAAAGGACAATGGATAAGTTTTCTCACCTGAGGATTTGTTCCTCATGAGTCGAACTTCTTTTGGCTGGATCCCCTCCTCTTGAAGTGCTGCCCAGATCTGTAGAATACATTATGACATCACCATGGAGGGGAAAAACCAAAAGAGGCCTGCAGTATACACATACCTCATTGGCAGTGGCGTTGGGTGGCAGCATGCGAAGCATTACAATGTTGCTGGGCCTCTGATTGTAGTCCAGGTCCCTTTGCTCCAACTCCTCATGAGACAGGTCTGGCTCACAACTACTACGGCCGGGCTCCTCTGGCTCCGCTGGAAACATCTGAATTACCCATGACAAATTAACAACCGAGAATGGGCAAGTAAAAGTTCCCGCTGCGTTGCCGCTTACCCGTCTCATTCCCGCTCCATGAGAGAATCTGCCCTCCTCCCGGTGCCTGTCAAAGTTGTGCTCCATCTGTTCAGAACAGGAACCACCTCGCCGACCCCAGTTTCCTTCTCCACTGCCCAAATGTCGAGTCGCGTTCTCAGCAAAGCCTCTACCATGTTTCCCCTTCCCCCTTCTCTCTGACCCAGTCCGTAGCCGTTCAAAATCTCTCTTGGAAATCTCCTCATCAAAAACATCAGTCGAGGATTGAGCGCAAGGAGGCCACAGGGGCCCTTCAGCCAGATGACCACCATCCCCTCTCTGATGAAACTCTTGGCGATCTTGGAGGTAATCTGGTAAAACTTCAGACGCGCACAGATTTGTTTCGTTGTGGGCGTAGGGGCTGCCCTCCTCTTTACTGGCATCATATTCTGCGTTTAGCGACTCGTCATCTTCGCCAAAACCACGGTAGTCCATGTCCCGAAAATTGTGGTCATCATAGTTGCTGCCATATCGCCCCATGCGATCACCTCGCCCACCCCTGCTGGACACAGATGACACTTGAAAAGACAGTTCCACTCATTCACTAGCAAAGACAAAGATAACTCACCTCCGCTCAGTATCCATTCCGTATCCACTGATGCTAGTCTCCGTCTTTGTTCACCAGCATGAATAACCTGAGGCTACAACATTAAATTGGTTTTGAATGTAAGGCAAAAATTGAATCCAGTAAAAATGCAAAATGTCAGCAGACAAATTTGTAAAAGGTGAACAATTTGAATGGCGGTGGGACCGCTGTCTTCAATCAACACTACTGAGATGGAAAATAGGATTCCTGTATTGAAATTCGGATTCAACAAAAAAAGGTCACATCTAAAATTTCTACCCGTTTATTCATTTTTGCATGGATAAGTAAACAAAAAAAAGATTTTTCACCGGTTTAAAAGCGTTTTTAAAGAGTCTTAACCTTCTTAATAGTTCTCACAAAGATACGATACAGCTAGTATCACTGAAATCGTCTTAAATCAACTTATTCTTCAAAAATTTAAACATACCTACCCTACGTAAGGCATATGCACTCAGGTAACCTTACGTCTCGATTTTGTCACCGGGTTAACTGGTGCATTTATGTACAAAAAATGCAAGACGAAGGTGCAAACCTGCATCACCGCGAGTAATGTTAAAAACGTATTGGTAATACAAGCATAGAGCCTTTCAAAATATTCAACAATGACGTATGGCGGTCATCTTTTAGCCGACATGCTAACTAGTATGAGGCGTGCTAGCAAGTTATCCTGAGTGGTGTCAGTCGTCGCAGACATGGCAACAGACAGATGAAATGTGTGGGAAGACTTACCAACTTTTCAACAAGCCGACGCTCACCAAATTAACATATAAGCGCCCCAATTATATTAAATGTTTTTATTTCGAGCGAAAGCTAGAAAATGGCCACAGTGAGGTAACATTTCAGTGGGACGGAACAGTGTCCCACTCTGGCCCGTGATTGGACAGCATCTAGACTAAAGTGGACTGTAATAGGACGAGAAGAAAGCAACTATGACCTGCCAGCCAATCACCGATACATCGAAATCCTGTACTTAGCTGCACTGAGAGGCACTCATGATTGATGCGGATGTTTATATTTTGACACTTACCGGAATTAAAACAGACCAGGAATGACTATTAGCCTTATTAGCGGAGACTGATGTTGAACGGTGCAACTGGCGAGTTAAAGGAGACGTTCTGCATTCTAATCTCAATGTAAACCAGTTTATCTGTCTTGATTACATGTCCGGTGACATGCTTCTGCCAAAGTACTCCATAGATTCTGAATTGTATTACACTTTTGCTTTGCTCCCCTCCCCCCTTTCTACAGACCTTTTGCTGACATTATATATATATATGTTTTTTTTTTATTTGCTCACCCCACCACTGGTGAGTTTTCCCCAAAACTGCCGTCCAAAAAGCAATAGTGTGCTTGTAAATTCAGTAAAGATTTCCTCGGTTGTGTACTAATTTCATACTTTATGGAAGAGAAAGCGCTCCAGAGACCCAACTATTAGTATAAAAGCTGTTAAAATGCCAAACTTTCATATATTTCTTTTCAAGAAAACATGCACCTGATATAAACAGAAAACCCCAATACCAGCTTTATTTGTGGAAACAAAATATTCCAAGCAATCACGGTCCAAAAATAAACAAGTGACAAATATATCCCACCCTCCAAATACCTTTCTCCCCAAGGTTGACACCTTCAATGAGCTAAATGACACAATGCTTATAACTGAGGATGAGCTAAACATATATCAGGATTAATTAAGAGATAAAACAAAGAAAATTAGTTAACATAAAAAAAAAAATTAACTAAGAATGGTGACAAAGGATTCTGATAGTCAAAAGTAAACATCATTAAAATGGCCTGAAAAGGCCTTATGAGACATACAGCACAAATGTATTATAATAAACTGATCTATAAGGAATAATATCCGATGCATTGACCACACCACTCGTGATTTTAACCACTGATTAAAACAATCATATCTTAAATGTGTGCACACGCAGAAAGGTCCTATAAGTAACAAGAAAATTAACCTGATTGCACCTTTATTTAATATATGTTTTTTCATCAAGTGGAGATTTGAATATCACTCTAGTCTTGAGGGGCTGTTAATTCCTTTACCAGCCGGAGCCACAAAATATGGCTTTCAGGAGTAACTTTGGCATGGAAATAAGGAGTTGAAGTCAGTGTCACAGAATGCCTTTCCATGCACTAGAACGTCGTAGACAATAGAACAATGTACACACACGCACACACACTGCATGCAGACCTGCACTGGAGAAAACGAAGCACCATATGGCCGCACACTCAATACACTACTGTAGTTATGTTTTGTTTTTTCATGTGGGGGATTATCTCCTTACAATCTGGTTTAGGCATCCCCCTGCATAGCGCCTGAGTCAGAACATAGGCTAACAGGTAAAACACTAGAGTACAAATGAAGAATGATACCTCATCTGAGTTCTGAATGTTTTCCTCTCATCTTACTCAGCCCTACTGCTGCTCTCAAGGCACTATGTGTAGGTGACGCTGTATCATTAAAAACACTAAACGTCTTTACTCAGAACTCTTCTTAGACATCACTTATTTGAGCAGTCAGATGTCTCCATTATCTTTGGCCTGGTAGACCACTTTCTGTCTTCATTCCTATCATGGCACATTTGAACCCCTCGATTTATGTACTTAACCCCTCCCTCCCCATAAGTCCATCTGACTTGTTAAAAGTTCTCATTAGACCCAAGTTAAATGGTATATACAAACCAGGGACCAAAGTTTCAATGTCAATCAATTTACACCAAATCTGTCTGATATTGCTGATGTGCGATGGGTGATCAGAAATTTGAGTGTCCGTACAAGTTTTTTGGGCCCTCCCCAACATCAAATTCTCAATGCAAGCTGTGGATTTGCACTTAAAGGGCAACTTTCCGTTCTGTCACAGCCTATAGCAGAAGGCAAGTGGACTTCTTGCCACGTTTCTTGGCCTGCAACGCAGCTCGAGTTGCCATCTCAAAGACTTCCCGCACACCGTCTTTGCTTTTGGCAGAGCACTCCTGGTAGCCATAGGCACAAATGCGGCTCGCCATCTCTTTGCCCTCTTCACCTCTCACTGGCTCCTGCAAAACATTTTAGAGGCAATGTTTACATTTGGACTATGACAACGAAACAAAAATACACAACGTTGTTGTGAATTCCTTCACCTGTTTCATTTTCGCAAGCTCCCGTCTAGTGTGCTCATCATTTCGCAGATCTTTTTTATTACCCACTAGGATGATGGGAACATTTGGGCAGAAATGTTTCACTTCTGGCGTCCACTTTTCTGGAATGTTCTCTGACAGGAGACAAACAGCCATTAGCACCTTATGTTGCATTAATATGGAAAATAATCAGGATGTAAATGTCGACACAAACATTACCTAAACTGTCCGGACTGTCTACAGAGAAACACATGAGGATAACATCAGTGTCAGGGTAAGAGAGAGGCCTCAGTCGGTCATAGTCTTCTTGACCCGCTGTATCCCAGAGTGCTAGTTCTACCTGAAATGAGAATAGAAGAAAGAATTAATGCAATTGGTAGTGATTCTGCTCAGAAGGATTAGGGAAAAATAGCATTTATCATAGTCTGAGGAGTATGTATCCATTCGTACATTTTCAAATTAAATACATAATATAATTGGCACTCCAGATTAAAAAAAAAATCATTATCTCACCTGTTTGCTATCCACTTCAATGTCAGCCACATAGTTCTCAAACACTGTGGGGACGTAGACCTCTGGGAACTGGTCCTTACTGAAGACGATGAGCAGGCAGGTCTTTCCACATGCTCCATCTCCAACTATGACCAACTTTTTCCTAATAGCAGCCATCTACAGAAATGATTTTAAGAAATGTTAGGCGCACAGAACTACTTTCACACTTTTTTTTTCTGTTTTGAGCGTTGATTGCTGTTGAACTGTTTAACTGCAGTGAAACATGAGAATTGGATATCACTGCAAAGACGTTTGTCAACACGATGTATTATTGTGAAGGCAAAATAACTATACAACTATCTTTGACCGTGTATTTGACCATGATATCCGTCCAAACGGCAAAATGATCGTCCTCTCAGTAATCACCCAAAATTCAATGTTTTTAATTAATCAAACAAGGCCACCATCGTCCAGCTTCCTACCGAATGCTATCTGTTTTGTTGACAGACAACTTTGGATCACTTTTTTATTGGCCGGAGGCGTGTCGAAATGACAGTCAGTTTCACAAGGAATGTTCGTTTGACATTCCTAAGGTTCACAGATAAGATTGGACGCGGAATTGTAAGTACAGCGTTCCTGTCTTCAAGTGTAATGTAGCCTGGGCCTGTCAGCCCAGCTAACGTTAGCAAGTATGAGGCTAAAGCTAGGATGGTGGACTTATTGATTTATATAATCGTCATTCAGCGATTACGTTCTGACATGACTGAAACAAAACACTAGCGCATCTTTGTACTTTTAGTCAGTATAAGAGAGTCGTGTAAAGTTTGAAAGCAATCGCTGAAAAGAGTTACCGCTTGATGTTTCTGCGTCCGCCTTTCCTCCTCTTCCTGACCGATTGGTTGACTCCGCCCATCATTCTGGCGCATGCGCGTACAACTATTTTTGGATGATATTTTTATATTATTTTTGGTTTTGCTGAGACAAATGGAAAAAATGTCAAATTGTTTCTGATTAATTAATTTATCACATTGGCGAAATTCCACATACACAAATGTAATTTTTCATGGGAACCACTCCATCATTTTTTGTTGCTTTCTTTAACGAACTCAAGTAAGCTTCTTCAATTGGGCATTGTATGAAAAAAAATAAAATCAAAACAATATTGACAATTTCTGCTCGTGTTGCGTATAATATATTTATATATTGTATTTGGAATGTATGTATAATAATGTGTATCCCTAGTGTTATGTTTGGTGTTCATAAATGTAAAATATTTTTTAAGAAAGTTAATTGTTTACTGTGAATTGTTTGTTAAAGTTGAAGAAAAACGTAACCATTTCATTTTGTTTAAATCATAGAAGTGGTTTGATCATAGTATTATTTGGGTGAGGCAATTGTTCAATAGCAGAGGAGTTTTATTTACTTATGAGGAATTCAGTGCTATCAGATATCTAATGCCTAAACGGTTTGCTGTAGTTTCTGATAGTAGCATCAAAGGTCGACTGTATGATACAATGCAGATAATATTTGTATCTGGTTCTGTGTTTGACGTCTATAATACTGATGTTGCTGGGTCCCTGATTGGTTAATAAATATATATTTTTTAAATTAAATTAAATACTGTATATTTTTTAAAAATGTTGTAAAACAAATTACAAAATGTGTTCTTGCACTTAATGTTGGTTCCTTGTTTAGAAGTTTTGTGCCATCCTTAAATGGTAATTTAAGCAAGATAGTCTTCATTGGGAAAACAAATGCAGTTTGTAGTCATTTTTTGTTTGGTTCAAGCCTTTTGTTGTACAGTCTCAGGATGGTGGATCTTTTATGCATTGGAAAATGTTATGCATGTTTTATATCACTATAAATAGCACTCTTGTCATACATCTGGCTATGACGTGTGTGTGGTCCTTTGTAGCCCATTTTGAAGTAGCCCATCCCTAAAAAAAAAAATAATAATAATAATAAAATAATAATTAAAAAAAAGGAGAGCAATGATGATGACATGTCAAATCGATAAAATTACCGAATTAACAATACTGAGCTCTCCAGAAAAAAAAAAATGAAGTAGCCCATCCCTGGTCTAAATTGTCCATACTGTAGGTGTACCCTGCCTACTGTCAGTTGGGTTAGGTTTCTGTTTACCAGTGAGTGACACCACATGGGACAAGCAGAACAAAACTGAATCGATGTGCATTCACTTTAAAATATTTGTTTAAAAAAAAGTCGACCTTTATTCCTTTTGTCTATTTACACCCACTTCCACAAAATGGTGGCACAACGATTGGAAATAAAATACACCAATGTTATGTAACGATGTCCTTGAGATCTTGAGTTGAGGTGGTTGGGCTCATCAAGCGTGAATCTTGCCAGTCATGAGATGTTTGCTTCAATGTTTACACGCAGGCCTCAACATTTAGGCATACACTTAAGGCATCTTTCTTCAGATTCTTCTCCTTGACAAAATCACCTCTTCACAATACCCCGCCATTGTGGTCCCGGATTTATCCAATCTGTTTTGTGGACCACACATTTCCTTGGGATTGAAATGTTCATAAATTAGAGCGTGGCTGAGCTGTGTTGGTTTCTATGGTCAGTGATGGTACAAAGGTTTCTGATTGCCTTTCAGGAGTCTATTTCCTTGTAGTGATGGTGTTGTTGCTGCGCTGGTAGAATAGCACGTAGGCTTGATTGGTCTGAAGCTGGCTTTCAGAAACCGCTGACACACTGTTGGGTAGATAGAGACTAAACATGAGAAGGTGCTCCAGTTTTGGGCAAAATGTGTATCAATACAGAAGTATATGAATTCCAGTTCTTTCAATAGGCATTGCGTAGTACAAAAATGTTTTCAATGTATTCTCACCTGGAATCATTGTAGTAACACCATCCATTCTCATCAGAACAACAGGCTGTGTAGTGACCCATGTTAACAGTCCCTACGTGGTTGCATATTGCATATAAATCATACAATACTTCCCCTGTAAGGACATACGGAGACACAAAAATGATTCTTTCCTCAGTTGAGCCACTTTCTAGTTGTGTAATTGACAGTGACATACATAACTAACCCCCACATTAACTCATTCACTGCCATTGACAGCTATAGATGTCAAAAATTCATTTGAACTATTTCTTATTAGTTTAACATATTTTTCCATTTTTGTTAACAAGAGTATGAAAACCTATATTTTATTTTATCTAACTATTTAGAACAGATATAAAATTAGTGATTAATCGTGAGTTAAGTAGTGAAGTTAATTACAATTACAAATTTTAATTGCCTGATGCCCCTAATTTGTCTTTAAAAAAAAAAAATAAAAAATATATATATATATATATTTATTTATTTATATATATATATTTATTTATTTTTAATAATCTTTTTTTATAAGGAAAAAAATATAAAAAATTAGGGGTGGCAGGCGATAATTTTTTTTTTATCGTAATTAATCGCATGGCTTTACTAGTTAACTTACGATTAATCACAGATTTTATATCTGCTCTAATACAATATAAAAAAATCTAGGTTTTCATACTCTTGTTAACAAAAGTGGGAAAAAATGTTAAACTAATTGAAATAGTTACGATAATTTTTTGACGTCTATAGCCGTCAATGGCAGTGAATGTGTTAAAGGAAGTCTTACCACAGTCAACAGGTCCGTAGGGCCCCAGGTCAAGGTTGGTGAGCGGGAAGGACACGTAGGTGGTGCTCTTATTGATGGACCACCGTGACGTGGTGAAACGGTTCAGATCTTAACGAGCGTGTTAAGTAGCATAGTGACGTCATTCATGTAAGCAAGCAGGTTAATGGTTGAGGATACGAATCACAACAACGTGAGGGAACCTCTGGATGGACAACCGCTTCGTGCTCTCTGTATGCCTGTTACACCTCTCGCACATCTGAAACACACAGCACTTGAAAGTATGTCGCAAATAAGCTCAAAGGAAATTCCTCTCAGTTACTCAACATATTTGTTTTCATGGTTTTAGTTGGAAAATGGGTGCGGATTGCAGGTACAGTAAGTCATTGTCTTCCAGGTCTAGTCACACCACCTCCTATGAGAGGAGGCTGTAGTAACATGTGTGGAATGTGGGCTGGCATCGTCTTTGCGAAATAAGCAGGAATGCCTCAGCAGTGTGCCTGCCACACGTTATGTCGACACACCTCACCTCGCACATTCACATTCGGCGAGTGAACTATTAAAGCCACCGTTTTAATGGACACTGGTCCATAGTTAGTGCTACTTGAGTGGTCAAAGGTCACAGTTGCATGACCTTTCAAATGGAGAGATTGCGACGTTAGCGCTCACAGTTTGCAAACTACATGCACATTCATGCTGTAATGTTTGTTATTATATTGGTGATGTGAAAATCCATAATGGGAGTGTCAAACACATTTTACTTCAGGAGCCAAATTCAGTCCAATTTAGTATAAAGTGGGCTGGACCTGCATATTCCAAATTGTTCTTATTGTTTAGTAAATCCAATGATAATTATCTTGTTGCAAATTATATGAGGAATCTGAAATTTATTAACTCATTCACTGCCATTGATGGCTATAGACGTAAAAAAATAATTTAAACAATTTCTAGTAGTTTAACATTTTTTCCACTTTTGTTAACAAGAATATGAAAACCTAGAAAAAATTATTGTACATTTAGAACAGATATAAAATTTGTGATCAATCGTGACTTAATTATTGAAGTATGCGATTAACTACAATAAAAAAAAAAATAACCGCCTGACGCAATTAAAAAAAAAAAGATTTTAAAAAATTAGGGGCCTGTCAGGCGATTACAAATTTTAATCGTAATTAATCGCATGACTTCAGTAGTTAACTCTTGATTAATTACACATTTTATATTTGTTCTAAATAAGCAATACAATTTTTTTCTAGGTTTCCATACTCTTGTTAACAAAAGTGGGAAAAAAAGTTAAACTAATAGAAATAGTTCAAATTAATTTTGGACATCTATAGTCGTCAATGGCAGTGAATGAGTTAACAAAAACAATTGCAATTTGAAACATTTTTTTCATTTACACATTTGCAATTTACAGATTAAAGTGGATCTCTATACTATGTACCACTTATAAAACAACTGTTAGGATCTTTTACATGTCTGATTTTTACTTTATGTACAATACCTTGTATGCAGATAGGATCTTTTACATGTCTGATTTTTACTTTATGTACAATACCTTGTATGCAGATATGGTTGTTTTTAAAGTGCTCTATAAATAAAGTTGAGCTGAATCAGGGCTGGACTGGCACAAAAATATCGGCCCTGGCCTTTTGACTACGCCCAGCCTGACTCATGACTAACCCGCCTAATTACACATAGCCACAGATATTGACTGATGTTGGTTTAATTTGCTGTCTATATTAGACATGGATTCATGGACTAATCCCTGTAAATTATGGGCCAGTCTATTGGGGTAAAATGGAGGAAAAATAATAATAAAATTTCAGCCAATTTCAGAACGTCATTTACTGTAAATGGTTGTCAGTGCGACCTCTAGTGGACAAAATTGGCAACGACAGTTACTTTGATTAAAAATTCTATATCCGAGGGTTGTACGTTTAACACCACAGATTACAATATATATTCTATTCATATTAAGTAGGAATATCTCAAATGTGGTATGCTGTAATCCACTAATCACTTGTCACTCCAGTGATCCCTTTTCAATTCCCTATGAACTCACAGGTGAATTTTCCTTGTCCAGTTTCTCCTCCTGAGAAAAGAGGTCCAGGCACTCCTTCAGCGTCACCTGACCAGCAGTGCAGCGTTTGGGGATAGGCAGCGACAGGTCGCAGAATACATCAAAGGTGTTGGAGTAGTGAGAGCACACGGAGCAGTGGAGCGAGCTGCGCAGTTGGCCCGAGAACAGATCTGTAGGAGGGCCATGTTGGTTAGTGAGCTGCGGCTTTGTATCAAGAAGGGAAAGATGCTGCTAGTGTGCTTCTTACCGACAATCTTGCTGTCGTCGTTCTCCAAGTGCTTCTTCCATGTGGCAGCTGCCTCTTCAGATATCCTGATGAAAACCAGAATTATATGAGTCATTACTTTTTTAAACTTTTTTTTTTTAGAATAAGTACGTAGTTTTTCCACACTCACCTAAATCGGGCATATTTTTGTTCTGGGTCCTTTAGTGGCTTGCTAATGTAGGGCTTGCGGTTGATTTCAAAGTGTATCTTTTCCAAAAGGAACCTGAGAAACTCCTGAGCATCCTGCTGACTGGAGGGAACACAGACAAAAACAAGAAACAATCTCATTTGCATCAGCACCAACTTCATACACTTTTTTTCATATTCATTGAAACAAAAAACAAAACAATTAAGGAAAATGACATTATTTTTTTTATATAGTAATTTGCTATTGTAAATACATAAATGAATGTATGCGTGTGTTAAGGAGGAGATTGTAAACGTTATGCATTTTATTTTCAAAATGTGTTTTCATTGAATTCATTTAATCTATTGAATTCGTTTTTATTGGATTTTTTTTTTCATTTACACCATACAAGCATGAACATTTACAATGTTTTCTTACACAAATATGCGGGAATACATTCAACATAATGCCCTATATGTAATTCCTCAATAACAACAATTTCCACCCACCCCGAGAACTTCAGGATGCACACAGCTATAAACTAAAGAACCTGGAATTAAACTGAAAACATAATAACATTATTTTAATGTTCGCTTGGAAGTAAGGAAAAACTGAAAAACTGTAATATCAATGTGTACAATACGTAGTTGTACAATTTTTATTGATTCATGGAGATTATGCATTTTTTTTAATGCAAAATTGGTCATCAGCTGTAATGTCATAACTTGCCAATAGATCAATGGTATTATATATAGGATCCACAAATTAAAATATTACCGCAAACACAATCTCGTTCACTCCAGGGATGTTCTGTGATGCCATTTTTAATAATCCACAATCATATACAGTTCTATATTTTTTCAATTATTTTAAAATATATTTATTTTTTAATTGGAGTGAGGTCGGGTTTTTACACTTATATTGAGCATCAGCGTTTTTTGGGGATTTTTTTTTTAACAACGAATTTAAATGAGTGGCAACTATACGTGAATTTTCGCTATTTTTAGGTCGATACATTGGTCTATCATCTGATCACATTGGGGTTTTTTTTCCCGGTGATCGGCTGCAAAATCCTGATTGTGTAGAAAAGCCTGGTAAATTCTTCTTTCTGCTATAAATTAAACAAGTAAACAAACATAATCAAAAGAAAACCCTTTGGTAGAAGTAAATAGCCCAACACAGCAATTTGTTTACAAGTATAAACACAAACATTTTAAAGGTGTAGAACAAGAGAGTTTGTAAAGAAACTCTCGTACCTGTAACCACTGAAGTAAGGCACAGCGTCTCTGAAAACATTGTAAAACTGTCTTGGATTTACAACCGTCTCTTCTTCTTTTGTATCCCAAAGTCCCGACAATACCTGAGAAAAAGCTTGTATCGGAAGATAACAACAATAAGCATATAGGAACGTGTACCAATGTAAATGTATGGAATGATGGATGGTGGGGGACTTACCTTCTGTGAGTCTTGGCTCCTCCTTGGACAATTTGTCATGTCTGTAGGACTTGAGGAGGCAGTAGTCCCGTAGGCCGCGAGTGTGAGACAAACACTGGACTATTGCGTTCAAGAAACACTGCAGCGAGAGAGCAGAGCAAACATGCTGAGCTGCTGACCCCAAATAATGCTTTTGAGAGAAAAACCTTGACTTACTGTGTTGCCGATGTTTCGAAGACCAGCCCGTCCACTTCCTAACACAAGGAGCTCCTTCTGGAAAAAAACAAAAACAAAAACAAGATGAGAATAATCTGTGCGCGTATTTGACACCTGTGCCTTAACACCAGCGTGTCACTGACTCTAATTGTATGCACGCTGGGACAGATTTAGCCTTCTTATCTTATTAGCAAAACAAGAAAGTCTAAAAGGAGGTCAGTTGCAAACATTCATCCTATTAGAGATTAAGAAGTGCTGACGGCTGCTTAAACATGTGCATGTTGATGTGCGTACTCCCAACAGTGCAGCACAGGCCTCCAACCTATGGCTTGCTGTGGATCTTTATGACTTTGGAAAATAAATAACACAGATTTAATTTTAACCCTGGAGAACCCACGGGGGTCAAATTTGGGCCCTATAAATTCTGCTACTCAAATAACAAAGACCTTTTCTTTTCTTTTTCTTTTTTTTTTTACAAATTTAACTTCAAAAGTCCAGAGTGCCACTTCTGACCCCTGCATGGGGCCATCTAGTGGATGAATATTGCACTTACATGAGCCAGAGTGGTGGTGACAAGATGGCTGGCAACCTGCTGTTTTGTTGAGCTGGAAATCAATCCAAACAAAACCATCTTCTCAGCAAACCATCAGATGGTAAAATTGTGGTTTTTTTTGTTAATCTATTTCATATCATGTTGCAGAATGCCTAGGAGTATGTTTTATATAAATATTTTGATAAATTAGCAACTCTGAGCTAGTTCAAAAAACAAGGGTTAAAATTGAAAAAAAAAACATATATTTTGGTGTTCAGTGAACTTATAGCAGTCATTTAATGTATAATTTATAATTTTCCAAAGAAGAAAAGGGTTCTTGGGTTCTCCAGGGTTAAAATGCTTCTTTTGTTTTACAAATGCAATCCTAAATTCGAAGACTACGGTCCTCTTGTAACATTAAAAAAAAAAACGGTTATTTTTGTCGCTTAAAATAGACTTCACAAGCGTCAATGTCTGACACCTAGCGGCAAGATTTACTGAAGTATTCAACTCCGTAGACAAATCATTATGGAAGCGTGGACCTGCCAGTGGAGGAGTAAACAGTTTTGACTAAGCTTTAGTTGGAAGGTATTGGTAAATACTAAATGTAGGCCTAATGCTAAAAACATAGCATTTTCCCCCGAAATGCAACAGGATAATGCCACATTGTGCATGAACAAGTCAATATCCCACAGTATTATGGGGAAAATGTTATATTTTTAGCATTTAGCCGAAATTTTCCCAATACATTCAACTTTACTGATATGTTCGAAGAACTTCTTGCAAAACGTACAAACGACTTTTGCAAAACGTTCGAACGACTTTATGAAAATGTTCAAAAGACTTTACTAAGACATTCGAACGACTTTCCTGAGACGTTTAAACTACTTAAGATGTTCGAACGACTTGATCAAAACGTTTGAAAGCTTTTACCCAGATGTTCGAACGACTTGATCAAAATGTTCAAACTGTTTTACCAAGACGTTTAGACAGCTTTAACAAGATGTTCGAATAAATTTACCAAGATGTTCAAACGACTTTATCAAAACGTTTGAAAGCCTTTACCAAAATGTTCGAACAACTTTATCAAGATGTTCGAACGACTTTAACAAAACGCTCAAACGATTTGACCAAGTCGTGCAAAAGACTTTACCAAGATGTTCGAACACATTTACCAAAATGTTTGACCGACTCAAAACATTTGGACAACTTTACTGAGACGTTTAAAAGATTTTACCACAAGACGTTTGAATGATTTTACCAAGACGTTCGTACGACTTAATCAAACCGTTCAAACGACTTTACCGAGACGTTTAAAAGACGTCATCAAAACATCGGACAACTATGTCAAAACGTTTGAACGACTTTACTGAGACGTTAGAACCACTTAAGAAAGACGTTCAGACAGCTTTAACAAGACGTTTGAATAAGTTTACCAAGCTGTTCGAACGACTTTAAGAAAGCGCTCAAACAATTTGACCAAGTCGTGCAAATGACTTTACCAAGATGTTCGAACACATTTAACAAAATGTTTGACCGACTCAAAACGTTTGAACAACTTAACTGAGACGTTTAAAAGATTTTACCACGAGACCTTTGAATGATTTTACCAAGATGTTCGAACGACTTTAAGAAAGCGCTCAAACAATTTGACCAAGTCGTGCAAATGACTTTACCAAGATGTTCGAACACATTTAACAAAATGTTTGACCGACTCAAAACGTTTGAACAACTTAACTGAGACGTTTAAAAGATTTTACCACGAGACCTTTGAATGATTTTACCAAGATGTTCGTACGACTTTAAGAAAGCGCTCAAACAATTTGACCAAGTCGTGCAAATGACTTTACCAAGATGTTCGAACACATTTAACAAAATGTTTGTCCGACTCAAAACGTTTGGACAACTTAACTGAGACGTTTAAAAGATTTTACCACGAGACCTTTGAATGATTTTACCAAGATGTTCGAACGACTTTAAGAAAACGCTCAAACAATTTGACCAAGTCGTGCAAATGACTTTACCAAGATGTTTGAACACATTTACCAAAAAAGGTTTGACCGACTCAAAACGTTTAAACAACTTAACTGAGACGTTTAAAAGATTTTACCATGAGACCTTTGAATGATTTTACCAAGACGTTCAAACGACTTTACCGAGACGTTTAAAAGATGTCATCAAAACATCGGACAACTATGTCAAAACGTTTGAACGACTTTATTGAGACGTTCAAACCACTTTATCAAAACGTTTGAACGCCTTTGCAGTACGTTCGAATGAGATAGCCCAGTCAAAACCGTTTACTTCCACGCTTCCATAAAACATGGATAAAGCCAAAAAAAGAATGTTTAATCTTAGGCCTTATACAAATTGCAATAAAAACAAACATTTCTCACGCCTTACAGATGAAATTTTAAAATTGAGTGCGAAAAAGAAGGTGACATCTCTCAAAGTAGCATCTTTTTTTCCCAGAAGAGTTCAAAATCCTTTTAGCAGTTCAAAGACTCATGACTGCAACACTTTTTTTTTTTTTTTGTATTTCATAGAAAACACTGTTGTGTAAACTTCACTTAAAGAGATTTTGCGCTTCCCACTGTTTGCTTTTTTCCCGGCTTTGGCAGACATCCGAAACGACTCCCAAGTGAGCTTATTTAAAGTTGCCGACCCTCATGCGGTTGCTTATGACCCTCAAATGAGCCAATATGCATTAGTGCGTGGCACGCACCTCGTTGTCGGCGACCAGCAGAAGCCCCATCAGTGATGTATAGAGGACAGACTGCGAGATATCAGCTGTCTCTCTCTGCAGGCCGTTCTGGGACACCAGGTTTCGACACAAGGCCTTGCAAGAACCTTCCTGGTCGGCGTCGTCGGCTCCGGGCATCCTCACGTGTCTACCAGCAAGGCTCTCAAGCAGGGGGGTTGTTCTTTCACATGCAAGGTGAAGGTGATGGCAATATGGTGGTAGCTCATAAGCCTCGCCGCAGAGAGAAAGTCAGTCCCTTTCTAATGAATGAAGTACAGCAGGGTATTATCCCTCCTCTCCGCAAATGCAGCTGAAAAACAGGATTCATTATAAAATGAGCATCCTCTTGAGGTAAGTCTTTAACTCGAATAAATCCAGCTGATCCCTTTGCGACTGCAGATCC
This sequence comes from Vanacampus margaritifer, assembly GCF_051991255.1. Lineage (NCBI taxonomy): Eukaryota > Metazoa > Chordata > Actinopteri > Syngnathiformes > Syngnathidae > Vanacampus > Vanacampus margaritifer. The sequence continues at coordinate 5,349,297 of NC_135432.1, read as the reverse complement.
TTTTTGTTGTTGCAGTACAAATGGAATCCAAATCTAGATGACTAAAACCAATGTATTGAATATCACGTAAAGAGTTTTTGAGAAATTCATGCTTACAAGCGCCTGCTAAATGTCATTAGCCTCGGTAAATAAACATTTTGGACTCACCTGATCACTTGGCCGAGCTCATCTGCGAACAAAGAGTCCCGACCTGAGTGTTCCCATCACCTGCTGAGCTTTTAAAAATGCATAGAGGGGATGTGTCTACTGTTTCACTGTTTGTGTGTGTGCAGGCGACGACTGAAAGTCTACCTCTGTGTCGTGCTGGTGTCAGAAGAGGGAGAGAGAGAGAGAGAGTGACAGAGGATAATCATCTCTAATCTTTTCTCGCTCCTTCTCGCTATACTTAGACAATCACACCTACGCATAAAACTTCAACAATGTTTAAGTGGCAGTTTATTATTACAAAGATTCACACATAGTAAATGAGCACTCAGCAACATTCTTCCAAAAATGTACAAAATAAAGCCATTCAGTGGGGTTGTCCGAAAGAGAATAAAAAGCCCAACGCTCAACTGAGCAGACCCGCTTCACTCAGCGGCCGGTGACGTCGGCCATGTCGGCGTCACAACTGAGGCTGAGGTCGGCGATGTCACACAGAGCGGGGTCCGAATGGGGAGGGGCCAACGACTGTCTGCTCTGGGCCTTCCTGTCTCGAGACTGGACCATGGCCTGGCGGAGGCACGTGACCCATTGTTGCTTACTGAAGGAGTCGTTGGCCTGGAGGTTGTAGGAGTGGGCCTTGGAGCGCCCCCTGCTGCTCACACGAAAACAGTTTTTCACTAGGAGGGCAGAGGACAGAGTAGGTAAGGATAGTCCAACTACTATAACATGGCAAAAAAAAAATTTTTTATATCAGGGATGTGCAGTCACGGAAGACAGAGTAAACTAAAAACAAATAATGATGAAATCGGGGATGGGCAATTGTTTCATTTGGCTCTGAAATACACTTTGATTCATTTAAATAAGTAAATAAATTAGATTATGTTATTATTTTTATTTTTTTTACAAAACCTAAAAAAAGAGCAAAAAATTAGAAAATCCAAAATATGAAAAAAAACCATGAAAAAAAATCAGTAAATCTGTAAATCCGCGGGTGCTGGGTTGTGAATACGCAGGTGTCAATGCAGTTTTAAATTCTGCTATCATCATTCACCACTAGACGGCAGACATGTTTTAGTTAGTTTAGTAGTTTTAGATGGCGCCCCACACCCCCCCCCCCCCGCCCCCAAAAAGGCGCCCAAAAAAACACATTGGATGGTTATTTTGTTTGCTTCAAACCCTTTATTGTTGGGTTACAATAGTTAATCTTTTAGACATTCATTGAAAAATGTATTAGCAAAAAACAAACATTAACTAATTTGCTCCCAAAAATGTATACAAATTAAAAACGTTATATTATAAATATTGTCATGCCCAAAAACGTATTTATACGTTTCTAATGGTCTTTTTTTAAATTTTATGCTAGAGCATACAGAAGGCTTTGATGCAACCACTGACCTGAAGTGGTCGCTTAAAGCAATGGTAATTATTACAAAAAACGGCCAGCAGGTGGCAGCAGAGTATAAGAGATCAAGCAGGGCTAAGATCTTTTCCTCCGCTGTTTTCAACAGATTTGTGAATAATGATGAAAATTAACTATATTTTAATGCTAATTGCTGCAAATCGAAAACAGATAGAAATGTACTTTTTTCTGATGAAAGATGAGACTCTAATCTTTCTTTTGGTAGAGTCCATGTTTTTATAGCAATAGATCACAATATTCTGTGGGCCTTGCAAAATCAGTCAAAATCCAGTAAAACAGCCGGGAGCGAAGGAGGTTGCTTCAGTGAAAATGGCTGGGGGTCAATGAGTTAAAAGCCTGTATTTTGCATGCATGCACATATTTTGTCCATATCTAAAATAGTATTTTAGTCATACATCTGGTTAAGAATTATGTGGTGGTCTTTCATGGCCCACCAGTAGAACTGATGAAAATTTGTACATCACGGATCCATTTACCGGTACTTACCTCTGTCGTTGCCCCCCGTGAAGGCTCCTCTGAAGGAACCCCCTCCACCCGTTTCTCCATCTGGGATCACCTCCAGGTTTAAGGAGGCGTTGGGAAGAGGTTGCCTGTAGACTTGGAAGACATGACCTCCTTCCCGGTCCTCTCCCGGTCTAGTCAGCACCAGAGCCAGTTCAAACAGGAAGACATGCAGCCGCTGACATACACACAAATTACACAGTTGATATTTACGCTGTTACTTTCTAAATATTCATAATTTCCTCGCTCAAGATGGTTGTGTGTCCAATACAAGTCAAAAGTTGTAGAACACCTCAATTTCTTTTGTCCTTATAAATTAAATTAAATTAAATTAAATTAAATTAAATTAAATTAAATTAAATTAAATTAAATTAAATCAAATTAAATTAAATTAAATTAAATTAAATTAAATGAATAAAGAAGTATGAAGGACTCCTCCTTCAAGGAGTTTGATAAAAAAAATTTAGACAAAAACAACGAACCCCGAGAAGAAGCAAACAGAGCCGTTACCTGGCCCTTATTGTTCTTCAGCTCCCCGTGGCAATAGAGGAAACGTGACTGCTGGATCTCTGGAAGCCTCTGGAACTCTTCCAGGTAGTCGAGCCCCCGCCGGTAGAACTGGCACTCGGCCTCACCCGTCTTTTTGTTCACCTCTGCCACGATGCTCTGGATCAATTCCAACTAAGCATAACATGAAGGAAAAAAAACTTTTCAAGACAGGAAGTGAAGAAACTGAACTATTTCTTGGGTACAGATTAATGCAAAGGACTACCAGTTTGATACACAGTACCGCTACAAAAAAGTTGCTCAAATTCATTTTACATTATTGTGAAGACCAATCCAGCAGGTTCTATCAATATCAGAAGGCGGCCATTTAGCCACTTGCTGTCGAGTGAAAATGACATCACAGTTGCTCAGGTTTCAGGTAACAACCGATCACAGCTCAGCTTCAGAAAACAGGTGAGCTGTGATTGGTCGTTGCCCGAGCCCTGAGCAACTATGATGTCATCTTCAGTCGACAGCAAGTGGCAAAATGGCCGTCCTCCAAGATGAATAAAAAAAAAGGCTGGTTTGTGCTTCATTACTCATATTCCACAAATGTAATATTAATCAGAATGTCATGTTTAGAGAGGTCACATTCCCCATTAACAAAGTAGGAAACAGAGGAATATCAACATGCAAAAAATAAAGAAAACTATAAAGAAAGAAAGAATAAAATAAAGAAAAAATTAAATACACATTTAATATACAGTCATTTCTGGACTATAAGGCACACCTGACTATAAGCCGCGCTAGCTAAATTTGGGGAATACTCGAGTTTGTTACACATATAAGCCGCACCCGACTGTAAGCCGCAGGTGTTTTAATGTTACCGCACCGGGTTCCTGCTACTTTCTTTTCCATAATGAGGGCGCAAATTGTCTCACTCTCGTTCTGTCTCTCCTACTATATTTGGGCTCACTTGATTTGTGTTGCTCTGCCTGACGCTTTTGCGCTTCCTTTATATTCCTTGCGATCGGATGGATAAACCGCACCTTTGTATTAGCCGCAGGGTCGAATGCAAGTGAAAAAAGTAGCGGCTTGTAGTCCAGAAATTGCTGTAATACCAAAATACATACACATGAAATAATAAATTTAAGAAAATAATCTCTGCAAGCGTTGCCATATTGAAAGGATCACTTCTAAAACATCCCTAGGAAATAACTATATCCCATCAGTGAATTATAAATAATCTGCAACAGAGAACAACCACGCAATGCTATGTATTTGGTATAATGTCATATTCACTCACTGCATCAGGCAATGTGAACTCATCGGGATGCTCAGCAGGTGTGCACTTCTGAATCTCTTTCAGCAAAAGAGGATATTTCACCAAACGGCTTCGGGGGAGATCCAGGAAGTTCCAGAGGTCCAATTTCCTGCTGAACGACGACTCCTGGCACAGGCGCAAGAACTTTTCCACCCGCTTCTCTTGCTTCTTGTGGTCCAGCAACGCTTTGGCTTCCACTTGGTTGCAGCAGTAAGTCACGTAGGCCTCCAGGCAAGGAAACTGCTCAGTGCAAAGAGGAGAGGCCAGAAGTTCGCGAGCAGCGCCACGGTTGTCGATTTGAGAGGCTGGATGCGTAGAATATGTGTGTGTGGGGGGGGGGGGGGGGGGGGGGGGTCAGTAGAAAATATACCAACCCAATTCATCAGAGTGGGAGCCACTTCGCCCACCGTTTTCTTCGAGCCTCTCAGACGCTCCAGACGGCTCAACAGATCTTTTATGGAGCAAAAGTAGGCATCTTGTGTCAATTGTCATGATAACAACACATTCTTAAATACCAACAATAGAACTAAGGGCCCTCTTTTCGTAGACAGGCGCCCCACGTGCTCAGTATTAAATTTGGCAAATCTTCATTTTCATGTGCGGAATCTGATTTGAGCTAAAACAAGCATGCAGGCACTCTTTTATTGTGTGATGTGCAAAACAAGAGTGATTGGTCACCTTCGTGGAGAGGAATGAGAGAGTCCAGAGTGCCAAAAATCTGCCTGAGTTCACTCTCGGACATGATGTCCAGTTTCAGCATGGGCTCGTAGTACACCTTTTTGGCAAACAACACAATGAGCACAGATGCCACTTCTCTTTCTTTCTTTTTTTTTTTTTTTTAAATTGGGCGACATTTTATCTTACAAAAGTGGTATGTCAAAACATCACTACCTACCAGGGCTGGGCTGGGCTGGACTGCCCCCCGCCCAAAAAAAAATCGGCCCTGGCCTTTTTACTTAGGCTATTGCCCAACTTGTAGTTTTGCAATCGATGCATTGATCTCCATTTGAAATGAATTAACAGACTGGTCCCTCTAAATTGTAGTCCATTCTTTTGGGGTAAAATGGAGGAAAATAATAATTAATCGGCCCCTAAAAAGGCCAGCCCACCGGGCATCTGCCCTCAATGCCAGATGGCCAGTCCAGCCCTGCCACCTATACAATTCAGCTTTAATTATTATTATTTTTTTCAGTATAATACATTTATTTGCATTTAGTCAATAAGAACTGTGTTTTAAAACTTTTATTTTGGTCCATATTTTCAATCACTCTTTTAAATGCAAAATTAAATTAATTTATTTAATTTATTGATTATAATTCAATCAATCAATATTTTTATGTGCAATACATTTTAATTGAATCATTGGTATATTTCCCGCTCAATATTTAAGTGCATTGGTATTGTTTAAACTGTGCAATGTTACAATGGTTAACAAATGTACTTTTTAGGAATAATATATATTTTTTAAACTCGTTTTTGATGAACGATCGATATGCTAGGGTATTTCAGTGTTGGTCAGCAGTCCAGTGTTATTGTTTAAACTGTGCAATGTTACAATGATTTACAATAGTATAAATGTACTTTTTAGGATTTTTTTTTTTTTACCCAACACTTGAGCCTAAATAGCTGATGGGAGGGGGGGGGGGGGGGGCATTATATGATGTAAGAATATGCATTCGAGAGTGTATGGCGGTCGTGTACCTTCTTAATAAGACTGAGGTCTTCAATGAGTTGTCGCTCGCCCTCAGTCAGCTCATAAATCACCTGCAGAGGAGTCGAGGACACATCACACAAAACACACACACACTTGCATAACACACATGATGCACAGACGGGGCGACGCGAGCTCTCGCAGCTGACCGTTCAATAAAGGAAGTTGAGCCTCCTGTTTCAACTCACATCCTCTTTCGTAATCCTCCCACACCAGAACACGTTCAGCTCGATTCGAGCTCTCTCACCTCTTGCCGTTTGATCTCCTTGGCGGTGAGGTTGTGACTTTCCACCGTGTCGCTCCAGCACCGGCTGCTGCACCTGCGTGGAAACGACGAGCCCTTGGCGCGAGAGCGCAGGGGCGGCGTGGGCAAAGGCCGCGCTTCCGTACGGAAACTGATGGAGCGCTGGAAGAAGACTTGAATGAGTGCGTGCGTTCTACTTGACCGCTACGCTGAGCGTGTTGCCGCACTGCTACCGAAATGGATTGTCCGATGCGTTTGAGAGCGGGGGTCTTCAGCGGGGTGATGACCCCTGTTAGGCTGTTTGACTTGACCACAGGTTTGACACGTTTGTTGCTAGGCTCCTACCGGGGAAAATCAAGAGTCCAAATTGGAACCCCGTGAGAAAGCAAAGCTCATCAGGGTGGCTCGGTGGACCAATTAGTAGCGACATGGACAACTCACCTCTGAGTCATTTATGTTGTCGGGCAACATTTCAAACTCCTCTTGCTCCACCATCTCCTCCTCCTCATCCTTAAAAAGCAAAAACAAAAACAGAAAAAAGCACAAACGGTGGATTCAAAATTCTTTCCACCCCTGCTCAAATGAGTCCAAAAGACATTGTTTTACAACCTTCTTTCATCTTTCATGTGACCTATGACCTATAGTAGTTTTTCAAGAGAGGACTTAACTCTTTGACTGCCAAAAACGTTAAATAACGTTTAGTAAAATCCTATGGAGGAGTGCCAAAGACGTTAAAAGACGTTTGTTTCAAAACAGAGGTGAAACTAACCATTTTCTATTGTTGATTACTGAAGAAGGGAATAAGGTAGAAACAAACATTTTTTTCCTGATAAAAGATGATAGTCCAATCTTTCATTTGGTAGTATGTGTGTTTCCATAGTCCAAACACATAATTTTCTGTGGACCTTGAAAGATCAGTCAAAATGCTTAAATCGGCTGGCACCCACGGCATCCCTTTTCTGAAAACGTCTGGCAGTCAAAGAGATAAAAACAACTGAGATGTTTGCACAAGTGTGCACACCCTCTTATAATTGGAGATATGGCTGTCCACACCACTGATCTGTATATATTACTGGATAGCCGATGGGCCAAGACTTTTGAAGCCGCTAGGCCGCCATATTACTCCTCCCAAGAAACGTTTCTCGGCATACGATCCTATACATTTGCTGTATCAAAATTGGAGAACATTTGAGACAGCACTTGCTAGAAAGAGCATGATTTATGATGTTCTTAATTTGTTAAAAATAAACAAGACGACTTCAGATATTTTATAACATGCCTTAAATACATGTATAAATTATATGCTTAATGAGGTTTACAGGAAGAAACTTGGATATTAAAGAACTATACCGGTAATTCAACAAAATAAGCCTCTGTCGATTCTAATATTGGGGTCTAACAAGGTGGGCGATAAAAGAAAAAGGGGATCTTCAAAGGAGCACATACCGTCCACTTGTTAAAAAATAGTTTTTTTGAGCTTCAGGTTAAAGAATTTGTCATTGCCTTGTGGTCACTTATTTTAGTCTTATCTAGTTGAATGTTCTTTGGCCAAATTCGGTTAAAAGGCATTCTTTCATTGAAATAAGAACCCCTAAATAAAGTGGAGTGATGAAATCCTGCTCCAAATATGTCAGATGTTCAAGTAGACTTTCCTGCCATTTTTTTTGTTTTAATCTAGCAGAAATCTGAAGGTTTTGTGCAAACACTGACTCATCTTAATTCCTCCGACCAGGCTCTAACCCTCCCAATTTTTTATTTTTTTTTGTAAGCAGCCTTGCCAGGGCAAAAGCAAGCTACTAAACAAAAAGGGTTTCAACAACTTTTAATTGTAAACGTCTTTAGATGAAACACACAAGGCTTGAAGACGATCACCCTCTTTAGCTCTTTGACTGCCAAAAACGTTATATAACGTTTAGTAAAATCCTATGGAGGAGTGCCAAAGACGTTAAAATACGTTTTTTCAAAACAGAGGTGAAACTAACCATTTTCTATTGTTGATTACTGAAAAACGGAATAAGGTAAAAACAAACTTTTTTTTCTGATGAAAGATGAGAGTCCAATCTTTCATTTGGTAGTATGTATGTTTCCATAGTCCAAACACATAATTTTCTGTGGACCTTGAAAGATCAGTCAAAAATGCTTAAATCGGCTGGCACCCACGGCATCCCTTTTCTGAAAACGTCTGGCAGTCAAAGAGCTATAAAAGGGGGGAAATAAGGCGCAAATGAATTCAAAATGGCGGACTACCTGTACCCAGCCCAGAGTTCCTACTGAAGAAAAATAGCCACAAAACATGACGCTGACACTTTAGGTATGTTATGTCCTTTTAGTGATGAGCAGGGAAAGCTTGCGCAAAAGAAATCTTTTGGAATAATGGCACATGTTGTAACATCATTATGACAGTTTATTTTAGTTTCCCTCTCGAATTTTTTTTTTTAACATTTTTTATTCAACTGCATTCTACAAGGTCACAAAATAGAGGACAAAGTTTTGTAACGATTTACCTGGATGGTTTCTATTATTTTTTAGAAAAAAAATATATAGATAGATGTAGAGGGGTGTGTAGATATTTTTTTACCCACAGTAAATGTAAAAAATAAATAGGGCAAACTCCACAGTCATGAGAGCTCAGGAAAGTGCAACAAGAGCTGTTGCGTGGCACGGCCTTCTCATTTCCTGTGTGGCTTCTTTCAAAGAGGAAGAGTGTTGAAAGTGTGCCTGTGTAGTCAAATACAACAGGCCGCCTTGCTACTGTTGCAAATGCAGAAATCGAATGTATTTGAAATTGTAGGCAGTGAAACACGTCCATGATTTTTTTTTACAAAACAATCAGCTGTGTTTTAAAAGCTTTTGTGCATTCATTTATTCGCTCGCTCGGCCCTCTGTGGTCACCAAGGTCAATAAGTCCGGTTGACTAACATCCGCTGGCAATAAAGAGATCAAGATGAGAGTTCGACAACTCACTTCTGGGATTCTGATCACAGGCTCAGGGGTTGAGTCTTGTTTTCTCTTCTTCTAAAACAAGACAATGATGTGAGTTCAATTTGTTTATTTTTGATGATACTTTCAAGTGATTGCGCCCCAATGAAGACACTTACTCCAGCATGGTCAAAAGTGGTTGTGGACTGCGTTTCTCCTCTTTGTAACCTCAAAAGAAAATTTCCAAATTATTTTCGTGGAAAAACAAAAACACAACTATTCAGCTGTAGGACCAAATAAATCATGTTCTGTCCCAGTATATATGGACAGTAAGTTATAGGATAGTGTAATTTATCAATAAAAAAATATCAAATAGTAGCATCAATTCACTTACAAGTCATACCAGGATGTTCTTGTTTCAGAGCGCTCGTCCACTTCCATCTTTAAATCCTCGTCACAAATCCATTATTCCCCAAAAGTAGATATCTTGAAAAGCAGCCAGGCTCGTTTTAGTGGTAAGAGTGACAATGCGCAGTTCGACAGAGCAGTGCAAACTCCTTCCACCTTGCTTCGTTATCTCACACTCAACCACATCCTTTTGGGGCTGTACTCGTCTATGCATTTGTTCTTCTCAGGGAGGCTAAATAACCTACTTGAATCTGACACACATTACGTGAATCTGACAAACCGATGGCTGAAGCAAGCTGCAATATTTTGCAAAGAGGAAGTGAGAGTACATTTTGTAAAGGCAAACTTGGTTTAGGGTTACTAATACAATTAAGACAGAGCCTACTAAACGCCTCCCAAAATACACTTCAGATTTTAATATATACACATTCAGATTTCAGAGTACTTAGATGTACATGACATTTTCAAGAAACTTTCTTGTCCTAATGAAAAAGTTACTCATTTAAATATCTCTTTGACTGCCAAAAACGTTAAAAAACGTTTCGTAAAATCCTATGGAGGAGTGCTAAAGACGTTAAAAGACGTTTTTTTTCAAAACAGGTGAAACTAACCATTTTCTATTGTTGATTACTCAAAAACGGAATAAGGTAGAAACAAACTTTTTTTTTTCTGATGGAAGATGAGAGTCCAATCTTTCATTTGGTAGTATGTGTGTTTCCATAGTCCAAACACAACATTTTCTGTGGACCTTGAAAGATCAGTCAAAATGCTTAAAATCGGCTGGCACCCACGGCATCCCTTTTCTGAAAACGTCTGGCAGTCAAAGAGATAAGCAAGTTTTCTCATCCTCATGAGGAAATACCCCAACAATGTCACGTTAGGGACTCTGTATAGATGTACTGTGAAGCACGCGATTCGCTTTCTTTGACAGGATTTTGAACAATGTAACGAGCCCCCACTTTATTTCTGTATGGGTGGTCTTTTGCCTTTGACGTGACTCAGATTTTAACATCCATGCATATGATTTTAACAAACACAGAGGTCAAAATTTTGGACACACCACCTCATGCAATTAATATTTTTTTTTTTTTCACGACTACCGGTATTTACATTGTAGATTCTCACTGAAGGCATCAAAACTAATTAACACATGCGGAGTTAATAAAAAAAAAAAAAAAAAAAAATGTAAACGTTTCGCTCAAAATAGTTACTCTTTGCTCTGGTGATTTTTTGCACTCTTGGCATTTCCTCCATGAGATTCAAGAGTACAGACGCTCCCCTACTTACGAACATTCGAGTTACGAACAACGGTACATACGAACAGGTCTGCGCGCATGTCAAAAAATGTTCGGAAAGAGATGCTGTAAGTTCGATTTTTTATTGCGCACCTTTTTCCGAGTACTGTAGTGCTTCTTTCCGCCGCTAATACCGACGCTTGGCGCTGTGAGAGCTCACCCAGCATTGGAGGCTCAGCAACGTGTCGAGGAGGAGGAAGAAGAAGAAACGCCTGTCGCTCATAGATAAAGCCATCGCACTCTTCGAGCAGCAAGACCCAAATATTGAACGTTGCGCAAAGGTTGCAAATCAATTGAATGATGCCATACAGTGCTACCGCATCATTTATGATGAAAAAAGAAGAAAACTGTGCAATCGTCGTTAGATCGCTTCTTTCGGCCAGTTTCTAGTAAATCCTCCAAGGAAGATACTCATCAACCCTCATCTTCTTCTCCTCGACCCTCAACTTCTTCCTACATTGAAATTACGGAGGAGGAAGTAACTTTTGAAGCCCATTCCAGCGACGACGAAGAACCTCTCATGATATAAAATCCTCCTCTTCCTCCATCAAATCCTTAAGCATCGAGTACATCTTCCAAAATTAAGTTGAACTTCATTTTATTTATCTTATTACGTACATGTACATACTGTGTGTGTCTCTCGCTCTCTCTCTCTAACATACGTAGTACAGTACTGTACGTATTCTCTTTAAACATAAATTATAATACAAAATATAGCACTGAAGCAACTTACGAACAAATTCACCTTACGAACGATCGCTCGGAACGTAACTCGTTCGTAAGTTGGGGAGCGTCTGTAATCACCTGAAATACTTTTCCGACAGTATTGAAGGAATTCCCAGAGGTGATTGCCAGTAGTGCGCAAAGCAGTAATCAGCGCAAAGGGTGGCTATTTTGAAGAAAATCTAAAACCTGTTTTCAGTTATTTCACCTTTTTTTTTTGTTTCGTACATAACTCCACGTGTTTAGTTTTGATGACTTCAGTGAGAAAACAGCAAACACATTGAATGAGATTTGTCCAAACTTTTGCTCTCTACGCTACTGTATATGCATAGATACAAACATGACAACCATCGCTGCAAAACGGTGGAAGGGTGGAAAGAAAGAAAAAAAACCCACTCAAGTTAATTGATCATATGACATTTATTCACTATCAAGCTAAGTGCTCCCATATCAAGATACATTACCTTGCTTTTACACTGTAATGTCATTAAGAGTTTACACGGTAGAGAGAAGAGTTTATCATCTATATGTTGTGTGAGCCCTAATTAGCCCTGAAAAATAAAATACAGAAAAAAAAAATCCAAGACATAAAATAAAAACAAATCTTGATTCCGTGTGCATCAGCACTCAACACACTGCAGCGAGTGCTGAGGTGCGGCGCTTCCCCCTCCCCTCACCCTCCCTTTTGACAGAGCCCCGAAGCTCTGCAAAATATCAGGACGTCCGGTATATATACACAGGTTTCCTGCCCCTTGCAACAGCCGTGTCTCAAAGTACTGAGCGCAAGTGGATCCCACACACGCCCTCAGTCAGTGAGTCGGCTCGATGGGGCTATGTACACCGAGGCACGGGTTCACACAAACCACAGGCCTTGAAAACAAAAAAGATCCATTTGTCCTATTGAGAAGACCTGAACCACCCGAGTCCCCCGCCCGCAAAATGATCTCAACCCCTCATAACAAAACGCCGTCTCCCTCCAGTAACCCCCATCCACCCCTCAGGTGGGTCCAATGTGGAGCTCAGCGAATAGTGTATCTGACGTACGGCACTTCCACGTCTTCGTCCGTTATGTCGTTACAGCACAACTCGAACACCAGAGCTTTGACGTGCTTGCCCAACTTCTTCTTCGAAACCTTGGTCACAATCTCGGTCATCCTGCGGGACACGGAAGAGAGGAAAATTTGCAGGACTTCGAGGGTTGCAAATTGAAAAAATTTAATGTAAATATTCTTGGAATAGAATATTGTACCAATTTTCTAAGGTTAATAACATGCATGCGAGGTGCCGCTGTAATTTTTGTCCACTTAAGGTCACCATTGCATGTTCAAAAGGCAGGGCCTGGTCTGGTGAGTGATGTGGGTGTCAAATTACACATTAGCCCTCTGTGTGTTGAGTGACTCAGCACGAGTTGTGGCCATTGCATTGGTAGACACGGTATACTTTGCAAACATGATCTTAACCTTTGGATATCATGCCAACTTATTTCTACACGTACTGGCGCATATGACTGCAGTAACACTAGTCCATTGTGGGGAAAAATGGTCACAGATAAATAGATTTATTCAAGCAGTAATGCCTCATTTATCGTTCCAGACCAACACCGGATTCGACAATATCCATAAAGTAGTGACCAGGTCTTTATTGCATTATTTATACAGTCAACATTTCATGCTTAAACTTCATCAGCAACAAACAATACATGTATGTGGGCTGCAGGAATTATTTTTTGTCTGGACGACATCCACACATTCTACACTATGACTGTGAATGCGTGTATGCCTGTAAAAAAAAAAAACAGGTCTGGTCTGTTGAATGACACACTATGTCTATACTATACTATTACAGGGATGTGATTTGACCAAAGTGAAATTATTTGAAAATTTAGCCGGGGGTCTGGGGGCCGCTGGCACCCAGCTAGGTCCAGGGCAGTGCCCTGGTGCGGGGACAAGGGGGGGTGGGGGGTGCGGGGGTTCGCCCCCCCCCGGAGCTCATGGGTTTTCCGTGTTTTTAAGTACTTTCAATGCACTCACATGACAAAGAAATAGACAAAACAACAGCATAAATTTTCAATGTATATTGAACTTTCCCATATAAAATGGCAGTTTTAGTCAACTCAAAATCAGTCACATTCAAAAACATTGGACTGCCTTTGCTTTAAAAAATTATCACTGAGAATATCATCATATCTAACTCATGTGATTATTAAGTTAACACATAAATAATGTTGAAGAGTTCAAATTTCATGAACAAATAATTATATCATGACCAAATGAAAAGTAACTCATATTAGAGCATACCACAAATGTCTTTGTTATAGCAGAAGATGTTATCTGTCGGAGTCATGTGCATACACAATGAACTACAAAAAAAAAAAAAAAAAATGTTTTTTTTTTTTGGGGGGGGGGGGTAAAAAAAAAAGCGGAATTCCGCGAATTAGCGGAAAAATCACATCCCTGTATTACCAAGCTATTTAATGGCTACAGCATTAGCCACTGTGTTGTACAGCAAGTATCAGTTGAGGCTACCGGCAGGTGTGCTAATAACGTGCCGCCGTTGGTCTGTTTTTGATACCGTTTATTGAGTAAAGTGACTGAAATACGTAATCTACCTGTTAAAGGTGTATTCAAGGATTTTCTCGAAAAAGTAGAAGCCAAACGTTTGTCACAAATGCGCATGCGGAAGACCATCCTACCAGCTTGTCTGGGGGAAACTTAGCCTATACTAAAAATGGGGAGTGATATTTAGTTGAAAAATCCTAGTAAAGGTTCATGCACTCAGAAATCCTAAGTAAATTTTACATAGTCTATAATTAGACTTTTTGTTGTGAAAAAAAAAAACTATTCGATTTTTTTAAAAGTAATTCCCGACATTTAGATGCGAGGTCATCTTCATCTGTCTCGGCAGTCGGCCAACACTTCATAGACGGACGGATCCTCTTGTGGCTTCCCAGTCATTTTTCAAAGTATGCCGTGAGATCGGTGGAGCTACAACGATGGATGGCTGAATCAAAGCTTAGCGGCTACATGCTACAAACACTCGAGAACGAGCACGCACGGCGTCATTATGGCAGATGGATTGACGGGATCGAGAACCAATCGTTAAGATGATCCACCCGGAAGACGCAAAGACCAAAGATCCTTGAATACACCTTTAATGATTACACTAAATAGCCACAGTAGATTACATTCAATAAGCTAACAATGTTTACTTTAGCACTATGGTATGTCGTCTTTTTTTTTTTCCCAGATAAAGAAACTTCAAACCAATGTTTACTTTACCCTGGCCGTGCAGTTGAGTAATTGCAATATACAAATAAAATAAAAATCAGCAATGCCCATCATATGATCAATATACACACAATTTTGAAAATGATTTAAATTAATCACTGCAGTCATAAAAAGGTGTACTCACGGTAGATCAAGTCTCTCTCTGAGTTTGGCAGCAGGCATGAAGAATGAGTAGAGCATGGACACTCCCTGAGAAAGCATGGTGATCTCCAACTTGTGCTCGTTCTTAAAAGTCAAAATCAAGTTTGAATTTTAGTACAATGGGCGCAAAGAAACAAGGTTTCTTTGACCAGATGAAAGCATACTTACTTTAAAGTAGTCCAGGAACTGCCGCAGTGTCATCTCCTCTCCACTGGGCTGCAAACCACTGACCTCAAAACGATCCCATAACGTCCACTCAATTTCATAATACTGGAAGAAGACGTCAAAAATGGCATAATTAGTCATCACGTTGGGAATCGTAGCCAACAGCGGGTGGAAAAATTGTCTCCTCAGCACACACTGAAACAGTCAGTGTGAGAAGGTCAGTTGAACGCACTTGCAGCCAGACAGATGAACTGCATCTGCCGGACGCATCGGTATTAGCATGGCTGGGTCATCATGGGAGCTTATCACACGTGGGAATTTTCGGTGAGCTATACGCGTCGAGTAAAACCTTGTGTTGCAATCCTACCTTATGTCTGGGAGCAGCGATGGGCTCAGAGAAGGCGAAGAACGGCAGCGACAGATTCATGAAACCGTTCTTAAATGACTCCAGCTTTTTACACCCTTGGACGATCTTGATGAGCTCGAGGCACACCAGACCCACCACGGCAGCGGTGGTAGTGGCAATGGCCGGAATGATCTTGCCAGCTATAAGTTTGCTCTGGATGGTGGCAGGATGAGGACAATTTGACGATAAGCAATAACCAACAATGGTGATGTGTGACGATTTCAAAGATGCAAGCACCCACATTGTGTCTGTCAGTTGGGGGGATGTCATAATTCTCTGCTCTCAGGTTGGAGGCTGCTACTATAAAGTCCATGTGGAAGTTGGTATCATCATCCTAGTGATGGGGAGCACAAATCAGCAGGTTGAAAGACCAACAGGAAAAACAAAAAATGACAGAAGCCACCGGGTACCTTTTCAAAGTCGATAGCGCAGATTTTGAATTGAGCGGACTCAGCGGGAGGCAGCAAGACCTTCAGCTCCTCTAGTCTAGAGTCATCTTTTCAAGCAAAAGGACACAATTTAATTAAAAAAAAAATACTTTTGAAATTGTTAATACAGACGCTCCCCTACTTACGAACATTCGAGTTACGAACATTTCTGCGCGTACAGTATGTCGAAAAATGTTCGGAAAGAAATGCTGTAAGTTAGATTTTGTATTGCGCGTAGTGCTTCTTTCCGCCGCTAATACCGACGCTTGGCGCTGTGAGAGCTCATTGGAGGCTCAGCAAACGTTTCGAGGAGGAGGAAGAAACGCCGGTCCCCATGAAGGAGGAAATAACTTTTGAAGCCGATTCCAGCGACGACGAAGAATCTCTCATGATATAAAATCCTCCTCTTCCATCATCTCCTTAAGCATCGAGTACATCTTCCAAAAGTAAGTTAAACTTCATTTTATTTATCTTATTACGTACATGTACATACTGTGTGGGTCTCTCGCTCTCTCTCTAACATACGTAGTACAGTACAGTACTGTACGTATTCTCTCCATTTTATTAAAAGTTTTTTTCAGTACAAACCAATGCAGGTTACTTGTACAAGCCTTAAACATACTTATATAAACCTTCAATATACTTATATAGGCTTTAAACATAAATTATAATACAAAATATAGCACTGAAGCAACTTACGAACAAATTCACCTTACGAACGATCGTCCGGAACGTAACTCGTTCGTAAGGTGGGGAGCGTCTGTACTTATAATCATGCCTGCTTACCAACAGATGAATTACTATTCTGTAGCTCCTGATCAGAGACGTGGATTTTCACCCCTGAACGTGGCGTGAAAGTAGGCACCTCGACCTCTTGTGAGTACTTGACCACAGTTGCGCGGTCGGTGCAGCTTTCTATGCCATACGTCTGGGCAAACAAGTTGGCTGCAGCCATTACGTAGTCTACGTGCAGGTCCTACGAGACAAACCAACCTCCCGTTGTTATGGGTTAGGGTTCCGTCTTCATGCAGGCCGGGAGAAATAGCAAGCGCATACTCACATTGCTAGTGCTAAATTCTAGGGGGTGAGGGCACCTCTTTGGACCGGACCAGAAGGGGGCGCCAGAGCTGGTTAGCTGAAAGCCAGAAATTCAAATTGCAAATGGATGTTGCATTAGAAGTAAAGAAGAATTCAAAAAAAACAATGGCAACAATAACAATACTAGAACATTCAGGATTTTGTATCCCACCCCTACGCTTGTGACGATTAATCTGTTGACCAATCAAAAGCCTACAATGTGACTGACTCAACTGTTTAGCTATTGTGGTGGTTGGTACACCAACAAAGAATTGCTACTTTTAACAACTGATTGGTGGACATAGGGCAAAAACAAAAAATATGCACGTTTGTTTTCGTGAACAAATGGTTCAATAAAGTGATTACAAGCACACTGGCAGCTGTGTCTATCCTTGACTGCTTGTAGTGCCATTACAATAACTAGCAATAACCAGCTATATTAATTTGCTATCATATGCGTTAGCTCACGCTGGTGATTGTAGCTGTGCAGTTGTGGTAGCCATTGCACTTTTATCTTCCTTGTTACATGTGAAATTATGCCGAAATGTGGCCATTGTGCTTATTCAGTCATTCTTGCCGCCATCGAAACAATTTACAGCATTTCTACACAGACCGGTGCTTGCGACTGCAGGAACATGTGGAAAAATGATCCCTGTAAAAGTTTTCAGGCAGAGACTTTGCTTCAACTTTTTTTTCTTATCCAATTATTCCTAAGTGCACTCAAGGTGAAAGAAAAATGCTCCGCTGACATACAGTTAAATGAATACCTGATCTGGGGGGAAGTTGTGCAATAGCTGGCGGATGTTGTTGCTGTATTGGCACTGCCAGTGGTTGCGTGCCCAGGCTACGCAGGCGGCAAAACTGTGGGGGCAGTCGGTCACCAGACTCTTGTAAACAGCCTCCAACAACTCGGCTGACTGACCTCCGGGAAGTTTCATGGTGCGCTCCATGAACTTGGGATCGCTGCAAGACAATGTCGACCAACACAAAATGTTAGTCACAGCGCTCCAGAAAAGTACTGTTAGCAAACATGAAAAAGGTGATTAAAGAAAAACAAACTCATTAGTGTAGTAGGTATGTGGGGAAAACGGTTAAAAAAAAAATAAATAAATAAAAAGAGAAAAGGGGAATTTTCTCATCGTATGCAGACTTTCGTTGGAAAACACCAATAAGCAGAAATATTCAGTGAAATACAGTTCTGAATTAACTTTTAATGTTATTAACACATGGCAAAAACAAGTGAAAAATAAATACTGAACAATAAATGCTTTTTTTTCCCAGCTCATAATGACCCTGTTGACGATCAGAGGAGTTTACAGGGTGAATCTTTAAATACTTGCCCCTGCCCAAGGAATCAAACCCACCCTTTTAATTTTTGGATTGGATCACTGATTTGAGCCATGGATCGTACAATATAGCCCTTTAATAATATAATATCCCTTTCGGATAATATGGCCCTTAACCGTAAGTGCAATATAAGGCAGAAACATTTTTATTTTATACATGGTCCATGTGTAAAATAAAATATTAACAGATTAAAGTTGCATTCCTAAAATATAAACGGCTATGTTTGAAATTTTGAGTTGAATGTTTTTTTTGTGTGTTTTATAAAATAAATGTGAAAAGACCTCAAAAGTGCAATTTAATTCACATTCCCTTCCTTTAAACATCGGGTAGAAGCTGTCAAACTCACAGCTATCAGCCAGACACTCGTTGGTAATGCTAACAGTTAGCCGCCAGCCATTTACCTCGGAGACTTCTGCGCGTCATACATACAATGACGGCATAATTAGTGGTTTCTTAGAATCCTAAATCAGCGATGTAATACGAGTTCGGGATAGCGTTGTGATTTAATGATGTTAATGACAATCAAAACTACGATAAAGAACTCCTAAACATCTAAAAAGGGAAGTCAAGCCAGCCATCATGCCACGACGTGGGACAACTTCAAAGTAAAAGTGTACAAAGGGTATTTGCATTGACGTTAATGTATTAGGTAAACTTAATTTGAAGTTAGGCTTAGCGTGTTATGTGGAGTACGGTTCAGCTTCCATGACACGTCTCAATGCTGTCCGTTGTGAGCGTGCACCCCCCAAACAATCTGCGGAACGTGGGCGTTTCGAACCGACCACGGATCAATGATGATCTGTTGCACCACTACTGAGAAGTGATTTTTTTTTTTCAATTGAAAAGAACAGTGCTGTGGAAAAGCAATTACAAATCTTAAAGACAGTGGTTCTTTGCAACAGACTCCTTATTCAATTTCTACAAAAGCAAACACTTTTGAAGGAAAAAGCTACGCAAGACCAAAAGAGAAAAGCAGCAGACAAGTCCACCACAAAGAAAAGAAAAAGCAACAAAAGCGATGCCCAAGAAGCCAACTTACGAAAGGTACTGCACAGCATTCTCTGGTGTCTGCTTGAAAAGCCCCTCGAACTCATCGCGCGCCCACTAAATGGAACAAGTGGAGACCACATCGACGATTGGCTAAATTCAAACAATGCTTCTCCTCAAGTGCAGCTATTGTGCACGTTTACTCACCTGGAGTGTGTGCTCAATGGCGTTTGGGAAATTCTTGAGGGTACAGATGGGGATGGACTTCTCGGGTGGATCCTGGCTCGAGCTGTACGACTCCGTGAGGAAGGGGATCACGACCTGAACGTTACCTTTGGTACCCAGAGTACCGGACTCCAGTAAGGGTTTACGGTAGTACACACACCTCCGATCCATGTACAAACCTGCAGAAATTTTTTTTTAAAAATGAATGAAAAACAGATGCAAGGTAAGAGAGGAAGAAAGACAATACGGTTACGTACGAGCATCAACATTGTCCAGTGCATTGGCTACTCCATCGAGGCTTTCAAAGAAGTCATCATCGTAGACTCTCTCTGTGTCGGGGCCCACCCTATTCTGGTGTCCAGTGATCTTGATGGAGGGGTTCATCTGTTTGACTGCTGCTGCAGCTGTGTCACTTTTCATTTTCTATTGACCACACATAGGCGTGAGCAACTGACATGTTTGCGATCTGATAGAAATACGGAGGAGACGACACCTACCGTGACGTCTGATTGTCGGAAGAGGAACTGTCTGTTCAGGTTAGACTTCTCGATGGTGTCCATATCTGTCACGATGACTTCGCCTTCGCCACTAGCGAGTCCAATCATGGCAAAGTTTTTTAAGAGCTCACAGCCAATAGCACCAGCGCCAACCTGCAAGTTAGGTCAGTAAGCCATTGTCCAACCAAACAGTGACTTTATAGTAATTGATAGCCTTTTCAAGTTAAAAGTATATACTTAAACAGTTGAGAGAAGTGTCTCAAACATTGACTCATAGATTTGTGTTGAGGTAATTTTTTGCCAATAGATAGCATTAGCGTTTCATGTTGGACATTGACATAAAGTGCACATTTTCTTCTCAAATTCAGAGCAATTGGCATTTGGAAAATGAAGCAACTCAGACTTCACCGTAAATTAAAACTAGTCACCAGTGACCACAACTACATATTCTTTATCACATTTATTGTTGCTAAATTGTTTTATAGTGACTCACAATGTTGTATAAACAACAATGTTTTACATCACTTAAATTTTTAGTCCCTCTGGACATGCAATGCCTTTTTAGGTCTTAATTTCAACAAACCCCATTTAATGTCTTAAAGCTTTTTAATGACCTGCAGAAACCCTGTTTCAGCAATTCCCCATTTGCGGCTACAATTAGTCTCAAGTCTTCATGTGGACCATCTCATTGTTGCATTTGCAGTCACCAAACCTGCTATTTCAATCTGCTTCAGCTAAACAAGGCCATTAATGCCAGTGGACAAAAATCACAGACTCACCAGGAAGTAGCGTTGCTTGGCAAGCAAATTCTGCAGCTTGGTGCCAAATACTGCAATCTGTCCATCGTACCGACTGTTCCTCTAGGAAAGGGAAAAAAAAACCCGTTGGTTAGCATTACACTACACTCATGATCCTTATTTATGTGCGATTTGATTTGATAACACACGTACAGGGGCACACTCTTCCTCTGTGAGTACAACTCCCTCCTCTTCTGCCAGGCACTCCAATGCATCAAAGTACAACCACTGCATAATGGGCATAAATTTTCCTGTGCATGCCTAAAACAACCAGCACACAGAAGAAAGTGAAAAAAACATGAACATATGCAAATAATTGCAGTCGATGCCTAGTTCAAAGGTAAGCCAACAGCTCCCAACTGACCTTCATCACTTCCTGTGCAGCCAGACCACCGATGAATGCGTTGACAGGCGCCAGGTCCCCAGCGGAGACATAACACAACTTTTTGATGAGCGCCTCATCAAGCTGCTCTACTTTAGCTGATCCAGACTGAGCAGCGTTCAGCTCCTTGGCTAATGCCAACATTTCTTCACCGTCGGCCTGAAAGGCAAAGTCGACAAAGTCAGTTGGGTGTTGCAATGTCAGATAAAATCCAACCCAACAATTACAAATGCGCATTAAGTCAAATTGTCGCAATTGAAAAATCGCCTTGGAGTCCTCGCGCTACTGTCGCTGACATGATTACCTGCTTCCATGGTGCAGGCAGGCGGTTGTTTTTCTTCTGAAAGGCGTGGATGGCCTGAAAGCCCACATGTAATTGTCCAGGACGCTCAAACTTGCCAAAGTCTGTCATTATGAACTCTGGTTCAGCCATGGAGGAGGAAATTGATTTCTACAGTGCAAAGATTAATACAAGATGGAAATTTCACTCAGCCATTTGACAGTTCTCATTTCTGGTTTAGCCACTCAACACTGGAAATGACCAATCAATCGATCTTTGTGCAATTATGACCAACTCTACTTACAAAAGTGAATTTCTTGGGCATCTTGACCTGGGAAACAATTCCTCCTCTAATATAGTCTGTAAATCCTGCTGTGTCACAAATACTGAAGGTGTATGGACCTGGACAAAGACAGACCACATCAATCAAGTGATGTTCATCACAAGACCAATATCAATCATAGAAACACAAAAAGGTCATACCCAGAACTTTGATCTCGACCGGCTGGCAGCCGTTGAGCTCGGTCATTCCCTGAACCTCTGAGAAGGTTACAAAGTCTCCATTCTCAAAACCGTGCCGAGCCTCATCCAGGCACGTCACAACACCTGGATTGTCCTGGAGAAAATTTGGGTCAAAAATTGACATTGACGTTAATCCTGAAACGAAATTGTCATTTGGTAAACAAAGCAGGCTGGAAGCACTAACCTTTGTGATCATGGAAATCATGGCGCTCAGTGGCTGTTCTCCATTCGTGTCATGCACAATCATCTCCTCGCCAAAGTCACAAAAAAGCTGGCTACAAAAGAATCGATGTGTCAGGCAGCATCAGACACGTCGTGGAAGTCCAATAAAGAATGTTCGGTATCTTACCCGAACAGGCCCCGAGTGTCTGCAATGATGATCTTGATGCCTTTGCTGTGGCAAAACTCTCCAACTTTCTGCTGCTCATCAAGGGTGGAACTTGAAAGCACTACAACCTGGTGTTTCAAAAAGTTCACGTTTTTATTTTTCCCACACTATAACATTTGCATTAAAATAAAAATAATAAAATAACAGCTTATACCTGGAACTTAGTCAGGAAGTCTTCTGTGAGTGCACCCGTGTGTGCCGACACAGGGACATAGTTGTTGAGTTCTGCCAGACGGGACTGACTAACTTCTGCTCTGTTCTTCCCCAGATCCTCCTCTCGAATATAAAACTACGTGCAAAAAAAAAACAAAATCATAAATTCCACACAATATCTACATGCACTCTCTCTTCTATATTATGGAACACTAGTAGTATCAATTAACCATAAAGAAAAGTTTGCTCATGATTCAATGGAAAGCTTCCTTTAATGATGTCCTAAAACTGGCCTGAGCTCAACTACAATTACGATTCAACCAGAGGCTACCCACTGATAAATTTGGGTCAGTCTTTCACAGTAATTGAGGGGCAGCTTTGCAGCGGCATTTTGTGTGGAATGAAAACAGTACAAAGCCTGTTTGTGCAAATCAATAGGATATGCGCACAATAACACAAATTCAATTACTGTTATATCTTCCTTCCTTTCGTAGATGTTGGTTTGTTTTTATTCATTTTTCCTTCCTTTCGTACATGTTGGTTTGTTTGTATTCATTCTTCCTTCCTTTCGTGCATGTTGGTTTGTTTTTATTAATTTTTCCTTCCTTTCGTACATGTTGGTTTGTTGTTATCCATTCTTCCTTTCTGACATGTTGATTTGTTTTTATTTATCCATTCTTCCTTTCGGACATGTTCGTTTTTATAATTCAGTTTCCCTTTCGGACATGCTTGTTTTTATTATTAATTTTTCCTTTTGGACATGCTTGTTTTTATCAATTCAGTTTTCATTTCGGACATGCTCGTTTTTTATGAATTCATTTTTCTTTTAGGACATGTTTGTTCGCTTGTTTTTATTAATTCATTTTGATTAACATTCACATTTGAAAAATAATCATCGTAAGTGCTACTTTGAAATGGCAAAATGACATGTTCAATGTGGCGGGTTGTCCATGTCCGAGCATGTTATGAATTCTCATATAGTTCCCGGATAAATTCTCATTAGATCACAAAGCACTTTGTGTAAATCATAAGAGATCAAATTGATTATTAAACCTCACCGGATTGAATCAGTTACAATTAAAACGTGAGCAAATGGTTACAAGAAGACTCCACTCACCTGAGAAGAGAGGTCTCTCCATTCTGCAACAGCCTGATCGTGCACGGTGACACTTCGAACTCCCCCTAGAATGACGTTCTTGGCAATCTCCACTCCGAGACCTCTCATACCGGAGATGAGGACATTGGAGTTTTGCATGCGTTTCATTGCAGCGTGGCCCAACACGTACCTGAGGAGGGAATAGGTGGACATACGTCAGCAGGAAGTGCCATTGGTGACCTCGTCAGACATTTACTAAAGAGACTTAAAAAAAAAAAACTTGAATATATAGTATACAGAAAGTTAAATGAACTAAATATTAAGGCACATAACCTCATTATTCATGTAAATATAATAAATCAGTTCAGTTGTTTTCCTTCCAAGTGTAAGTCACTTCCCGTGTGTCATTATCCGATCCATTCCACTTAATCATGTCGAAAAAAGTCCTTATTAGTAATAATCCAGTCCATGTTTTCACTGCGTCGTCGACTGCGACCATGCTTGCAGTTGAACGTGCCTGTCAGTCAGGTGTTCCAATAATGCCAACTACAAGCAACAATGAGGAAAATAACGTGACAGATGGACTGTAATTAATTACTTATATGATCAGAAATCAATTGACTTTCTTCACTTCAGTAGTACTGTAGATAGTGAGAGCCCTTGTCATGTTTTGTTATCCAATTCTAATCCATTCCACTTGAACTTCCTTATTGCTGAAAATCCATTCCATGTTTTCCTGTTTGTTTGCTTGCTCCTAACCTGCCGGTTGCCATTGTCTAACACGGCTGAGAAAGGGAGTCATGGTGGATATAAGGAAGGAAGTTTCTGAAGAAGAAAGTAAGTCATCATCACTGTCTGCTGGTAGTAATAATTAGTTAGCTGGCCAAGCTAACAGCAGAAAGTCCCATGCTATATTGTCTAATACAATGCACGTGAAGTTCCTGGCTGATGTACAGATTAAGCTGTTTTTTTTAGAGAGCACTTTATGCTTGAATTTAAACTAAAGTAAAAAGATCATTCACTTATGGTTGTCGTAGTGGATGATGATAATATAGATGACAATACTAATCCTCCACCCGTGTTGAATTGTAGGCAACAGCACGAAGAGTAGAGAGAACAAGTGTGGAGCGATACCTACTGGAGATGTATGTGTAGACAGTGAGAGTCTAAAAATCATCTAAAACTCATTATGGATTTAATATGAAACATGTTATTCAAGGTGCATCATTTAAGACTAATTTAACCTGAGAGTAATGATCAGAAAGTGGAGATATTTAAAACCAATTTAGAGCAGGCAGCTATAGCACATCATGCACAAGGAAACTCGGTCTGCTTTACATAATTAAAAGTACAACATTTTAAAATAAATCCCCCCCTTTTCCATGAAACCCAGTGACGCCCCTGTTGCCAACTAAATCGTGTTGCTATGTGTGCTCATTAAATGGTAAGAGTCAAAATTCACCATACTGACAGCAAGGCCAGATTTTGCCATTTGCATGTACTTTCTTTTGCTGAAACGGGTAAGTCTCAAAGGTAATTTACAGCAAGCTGATATTGACTAAGGTCCAATAAGATCAACCATTCTGAGAGGGAAAATGAAGACTTACAGTTGTCTGGAGTACAGGCCTTCATCAATCTCAGCGACAGCGTCATTGCCATTCTTAGCCATGCCCTGCACAGAGAGTAACGCACAATTGTGAAAATGTTGAAATGGCTATTTTTGACTAGTTATCGCCAGTAAGTGCTTACGTTGGCAGGTGTGTGGGACAAATCAGTTCTGACAGAGTTTGAGGAGGAGCAGTGGGATCCCGTCTTCGTCTCTGTTCCTGACAAGCGACGTTTCTTGGACAACGGGGGGCTGGACATCTGCGGGTCACCCAAAATTGAATTGAGATACTTTTCAATGCAGAACAATCGACATGGGGGAAATGGCTGCTAAATAACGGATGATGTGAATTCATCTAGATAGGATAGAAATCTTGTTATTTTGGCGAGAAGGGATTTCTCATCCAGAGAGCAGCTGGGCTGGCTTTGAGCCAACGCCAAATCTGCTAGACAACACAGCGAACCTAGGAAGAGCTATGAATAGCAGCATTATGTGCCGCTTTCATGCATGGCACAGGTCCCCCTTGTTTATGGGGCTCTATTGTATGAGACCTGGATTTGGAAGAGGGACCGTTCAAAACGCTGAATCATTCAAACTTCACTGCGGTTAACACTTGACAATGACTTCGCAGGTGTGGCCACAAGACCAAAAGGACGAGTCTCTTCGGGCTAATGACCAGTTAAAATACGCCCCAAACAGGCCGCAGCGTGTCGGAAACATCACCGCCGTGTCACGAACGCCATCGGTCATTTCCACCAGTGTCAGTTTACCGTGGTAAGCAGTTTCTGAAACCCTTCAACAACCCAGAAAAGCAGCAGCCAGTTGGCGTACAGTACAAAATTCACAGTCCGGTTGAGCATAACAGTAGATGTCGGTTGAAAAGCGAAAATGTGCCGCACTCTCCCTGACGCTGGCTCATTTTCGCGACGCGATAAAAGCTAGCGAGGAAGTCCCCTCAAAGGCTTTAATACAACGCCCCAGAAAGCGCGTCAGGACATTCGTGGAGGCCGGCGAGAGGCGACCGGCTGCGTGCCACTAATCGGTTAAGTCGGTTGGCGAGCGGACGGAGCGGCAACATGAATAAGTTAAGAAGCACAGCCCAACGCCATTAGCGCGACAGCCTCTAGGCCCCGTTCGGCCTCGCGAGCACAACTTTACCAGCTTGCTGGCAAACGACAAACCAGCGCGGATCTTAACAAAAGCTTCCGATCACATCGAGAGGAGCCGAATGCTAAAAGGTAGAGGACACAATCCGGCGTCAAACGCGCGACACACACACCCGACCCGTTTGCGTTAAACTCGGCTCTTTAGCCGCTTCACTCGCGCCCCATTGATTTCTCCTTTCTTACCAATAATCCTTCCCGGGGCCTTTCCGATGCGAACCCGCTCCCCTCCCGTTCCGTTCAGATGTCAGCGATCGGAATTATGTCGACGGGCGGAAAGAAGAGGGGAGAAAAATGTGGTAAAAAGATCGGCCTGCTCGCGCTAGATTGTCGAGTCACTATGTGCTTGCAATGCGAAGGATCTCCAATGCAATAGCTGGCTGGCTGGCTGGCTGGCTTTACGACTGCAGACGGGAACAAAACCAAAATGGCAGATGGGGAGAAAGGGGCGGAGAAGGCGTGACGCGCGGCCCGAAATATTCCACAGGAAAGGTTGGCTTGGGGCACGCTGCTCACGCACGCCGGCGCGCCATTGGCTGAGCGTACTTACTCGCCCCGCCCCCTCGTGACACGGCCGCATGCAAAGTAGTACTTGCACTTACTGTACAATCAACTGCAGCATCAACTGTACCAGTCAAGCCATTTACGGCCAAGTATCACTAAATATTTGCAATCGAGCAAAGTGAAAAGCGATCGAACCATTAAAAGCATATCATATTTGTGTCAGCAATTAGCCTCATTGTGGACAATTATAAAACACAACAATGCACATTTTGAACCTCTGCTACACTGTATGCATATTTAATCTGAGGGCAAAAAACTTGCCAGGAGTTCTACCAAACAATGTAAATCGAGAGTGATTGGGAGCCACATCGATGCTCGAGCCCTCTAAGCCATCGGCCGGCCAAGTAGAGGTTAGGGGTGATGAACGTTCATAGCTGAAGAAGAGTATTGGGGGAGGGGGTGCTTGCCTTCTGAATGACAAAGGCTCACGGACGTGTGGGCCGCATTCTCGGGTACACATGTCGACATGCGTCCTACTAGTCTACTATTATTTTCAGCACAACATGATATAAACAACGTCTTTTGGTGTCGCCACGGCAGAAAATATTAATACAATGTCACACAACACGCAGGCAGCATAAGTTGGCATGCTCGTGAAGATGCTCGGCGTTCTGATCGCATTTCGATTCACGTCGTTGCATGCTTATCTAACGTTTTCCTCGCAATCGAAAACATTTCGATTAGATACTTCCAGCAGATTCTGGCAGACATAGTCATGCAAATGAGTATGTGCTTAACTTTTAGCACATTAATGTGGCCAGCAAATTGCTCCCCAGGTAGAAAGAAGATACCAAATAATAAATAACTCAAGGGAACGTCCATATTCTAAAAGAACAGACTTGATCGCGATTATTCTTAAACGGAGAACTGAATTTGCGCGGCGTTCTAGCAATAACGCAGATAAACCGACTGCGTAGTTGTTAGCGAGTGTGCACTTAGCCTTCGAGCTATCTAGCCACCCAATGACTTTTCCCATCTCGTGCCGCTATCTTCGTTAGCTTGCTAACATGAGCCATTTAGCTCGGGCTAGCATTGACGAGAAGCTTACACAAGTATGCACAACTTACCACATCCGATATTACTCTGCCTGGTCTGTAATATTAAAAAAAAAATCGACCTGTAGAAAAGAAAACGTCCGAACAAAGCGCGTGACAATTGACCGCCGCTGTTGATTGCAGTGAGGGAAAGTGTGTCACGGTGGCGGGCTCTGCGTGAGTTTTTCCGCTGGACGACTCGCACTCGCTGCCCGGTGCTCGCTTGCTTAAGCGGCCCCCCCTCACTATTTCAGTAGAAAGCAAAGCAAAGCAGCAACATGTGCACGTTACAGACGCAACCACCTTACCCTTTCAAAAGTGTCAATGGAATGCTTTTTTTGTATGCCCTACTTCAATTTTGGATTGCAATTATTATAGATGGTGAATCAAAAGGTTAGTTCTAAATCAATCAAGTTGGATACTTGACTGTAATTGTATTGCATTTGCATTGTTTACCGCCATGTATATTTTTCCACACCCGTGTCCTCAAAATGATGGTTTAATCCAAAATTTACGCATAGCCTGATGGGATATGTAGTATGTATATACTGTATTACTGTCACGATCATTATTATGGACTTACTTAACGTCTCACAATCAAAACATCAATAATTAAAATCGGTGATGATATTTCCTTGTACTGTATGTTTATTGAAAGGCTTACAGACACAATATGTTTTACACTGGGGTAGAATGGTTGATCCAGAGGAAAGCACATAACATGATGAGGCTAACATAGACCCAAAAAAGCATGAATAAAATGTACATTGCTTTTACATTTGTGATACTAAAATAAGTCGTGTTCTTTGTGCCCAAAATATATCTAAGTAATATTTTTGGATGCCTTTGGCAGGGTGTTCTCAAGGGATCAAGGAGTATGTAGGACAAATCTCTATTGCCGTGATAAGGTTTCATCAGTCCACTTGGCTGCAACTTGCTCCCATCTCAAATAAAGTGCTACATTAATAAAGACGAAAGTAGGACAGGAAGTGCTTGATTAATAATGTTAAAAGATGTTTGGACACGAGGAAGTTTACAATACAGAGCATAACAAGAATTGAGAAACCAGTTACAGTAAATGTATTTACATTTTGCAGGACATCATTCAAATGGTGGTACGTCATTTCTGTTGTTCTACTTTTTTTTTTACCCCATGCTGTGCATTTTCGTCAAACTACTCAAAGCGCCTGGATTCCAGAATGATGTTGTATAGTGAGCATATAACGCACACTTTTTTTTTTTTTTTATAGATCATGCTCTTTACAGCTTCCACACTACATTATGCTCGTGTCTATTCCCTTTTACTCAACTATAAGAGTTTGGTGCTAAATATATCAAAAAGTCGTCATATTGTGACCGTATCAAGCAATACAACATCTGTTGAAGGATGTGGTGGATGTGCTGTCTTTGTGTGACAGAGTAACCATAAATCAAGATCTATAGAGAATATAATTATCCATCTATCCTATCCATTTCCAGGACTCCTATCTAGACTAGTCACCTGTCAATCTTGTGAAAATACGGTTATTTATACCCAAAGAGATTTGCCGGATTGTAACATGTTTATTAGTTGATCATCCCCACCTACTTTATAACCCCCTACCCATCCCAGCTCTGGAGGAATGTCCAGAATATTCAGTCCCACTCTGTCCACACTCGTTGTCTCCTGCAGCCTGGACTGAGGCTTGAGACGGCGGAGACGGTGGAGGATAGGAAGGAGGAGGGATAGTAAGGCGAGGGAGGGACGGCAACGCCGGCCTGGGAGAGGTTGGAAGAGGTGGCGGCGTGGCCAAGGTTTCTGAAGAGGTGTGATGTGAGGTGCGCCCCCGAGAGGTGGCAGGCGAGGCGTGCGCGCTGCGGATGCGTAGCGGTTCAGGGGGGCAATCGCTGATCTGCTCCAACAACGAGGGCATGTCTCCTTCAATCTTCTCCAGCACCGCCACCATTTGCTTCTCGATCTGCTCAATCACGCTGTCCATTTGCCAGTCGCTTGTCGCGCTGCTGCCCACTCCGCCGTGATGTAACCCGGTCCCATACATCCCCACACTTCTTCCACTTGCATACAAAGTGCAATATGGACTCCCATAAGGCCCGGTCATCCCCATGCCTACGTTCCCAATGTCTCTATTGTACGGTGTGGCGTGTCGGCCCAGGCTAGCAGTGCTGCCAATTGCGTAGCAGCCGTGACCCGCTGCCGGACTTTCGCCGGCAATATTGAACTCTGCGCTGTATCGGTCTGTTTTCTTGGCATCCCTGTCCCTTCTCAACATGGGACTCGCTTCACCCCTCAATTGAACACCAAGACTTACATCTGCCGCAGCTCCCGGCGCTATCGCCGGAGTAGCTGTTGCTCCCACCGAACTCTCTGCCACCGCCTCCGGCAGTTGTGTCTGACACCAGCTGCCGTCATTTCCGTCCTTCTGTGTTGCGTTAATGGAGGCGGTGGGCGGAAGGCCATGAATATTTGCGATCATCGTGCGCTTGTTGGGATCAGGGGAGGTCAGGATCCTGTCAGGATGAGGGCCTGAAATGCTGTCTGGTAGCTTGTTGTGTTCTATGGTGGTAGCAGGCGTTATTTTAGATTCTTTGTTCTCATCCAAATTGGCTGTTGTATTCTTGGTTTGACCGTCTTGCGCTTTCTTTGTGCCAAGCTGCAAGGATTGAGATGCCGTAACTTCAAGATGCACCTTCACCGCCTCCTGTTTTTCAACTTCCTGGTTAATGTCCGGTGGCCTGTTTTCAACCGTTACCTCTAAAGGCACACCACTTGTTATCACCTCACGCTGTGTGATCCTGCTACCCTCCTCGTCACCTGCTAACTCGGACACCCCTCCTGTAACTTCCCCTGCGTCTTCACCGTGCTGCACCTCAGTTGAACTGTCAATAACTGACTCGGAGTTCTTCAGTCGCTGCATAAAGGTGGTGACACGGATTGCTTTCTGCAAGACAGAGAGGAGAAAAAAGGAGAGAATAACAAAAGTTATTCACATACAGTATGGGCCATGACTACTTTTGTCCCTGCAATGCATTAAAACTTTGGTACTACACTCTAAAAAATAATTGTTGACCAAATTAATTGAATTGCTTCAAGTGTTAACACACGATTGAATTAAGTTACTGGTAATCCAAGTCAATATACTGTATTAGCCCCTTCGGTTCCATAGATGATTGCAGTGGACATGACATATTTGCATAATTTTGGATGATGTCAACACTTCTGGTTAATGATTGGATCTTAACCAACCAATCATAATCGCAAGTTGATTTGCATTTACAACACGTTCCAGCCATATTATCCTGGTGTCCACTGTAACAAATAAAAACATGATATACCCCCCCCCCCCCCCCATGTTCTTATGTGGGAAAAGAGTAAAAAAAATAAATAAATAATGCCCAGCTGAAAAAAAGCGGGTGTGAAGGGGTAAAATTTAACTCAAGTGATTAAACTTAATGGACTCATAATTAATTTAACTTAATATATTGACTTGGATTAATTTAATTCAATTGTGTGTTACTACTTGAAGCAGTTTAACTCATTCACTGCCATTGACGGCTATAGACGTAAAAAATTCATTGGAACTATTTCTATTAGTTTCACATTTTTTTCCACTTTTGTTAACAAGAGTATGAAAACCTAGAAAAAAGTGTATTGTACATTTAGAACAGATATAAAATTCGTGATTTATCTTGAGTTAACTAGCGAAGTCATGTGATTAATTACAATAAAAAAAAAATCTCCTGATGCCCCTAATAAAAAATAAATAAAAGGAAAGATTATTAAAAATTAGGGGAGTCAAACGATAATTTTTTAAAATTGTAATTAATCGCATGACTTCAATAGTTAACTCACGATTAATCACAAATTTTATATCCGTTCTAAATGAACAATATTTTTTTTTTAGGTTGTCACACTCAAAAAAATGTGAAACTAAAATAAATAGTTTAAATGCATTTTTGACGTCTATAGCCGTCAATGGCAGTGAATGAGTTAATTAAGTTGGTCAACAATTCTCTTTTTAGACTTAAGTTGGTTCAACTATTCTCTTTTTAGAGTAATATAACACTGGTCAACACACATTTTGGTGCCAAGAAAATTTCAACAGTTTTAGGGTATTTTGATCTCGCTGAACCTGAAAATGGCATTGTTTTTTTTCCCCTTCTGAATTGTCTCTAGTTTTTTTGACATATTCCATGTTTTTTGTGCCAATAATACACAAGTTACGATTCTCTTTATGCTACAACTCTGATGAGGTCAATACAGTATTCTTCCTTTTTTTTGATGCAATATCATGAAAGACGGCAATGATTATCGCAAAGGGCCTACTGTATGCAAATCATGTTACATGTGAAAATCAAACAAAAATTTAGAAAATCAGGCAATATTATTCAAAAATAGGTGACGTCAAAGCACACGCACTGCTTTTTAAATAACGATCAAAGTACATTTGATAAACCGTCACATCACATTAACTCATTCACTGCCATTAACAGCTATAGACGTCAAAAGTTCATTTGAACTATTTCTATTAGTTTCACATTTTTTTCCACTTTTGTTAACAAGAGTATGAAAACCTAGGAAAAATATTGAGTTCAAGTATTTACGTAATTAAACAAAAAAAGAAAATGTTATTAAAAAATTAGGGGCGTCAGACGATTACATTTTTTAATTGTAATTAATCGCATGACTTCAATAGTTAACTCACAATTAATCACAAATTTTTATATCTGTTCTAAACGTACAATGCATTTTTTTCTAGGTTTTTTAACATTTTTCCCACTTTTGTTAACAAGAGTATGAAAACCTAGATTTTTTTTATTGTATTAGTACAGATATAAAATTTGTGATTAATCGTGAGTTAACTAGTGAAGTCATGCGATTAATTACGATTAAAAATGGTAATCGCCTGACGCCCTAAATTTTTAATAATCTTTTCTTAAAAAAAAAAAAAAATTATTAAAAATTAGAAAAAAATATAATTAACATTTATGAAAAGATTATTTAAAATGTGGGGAAGAAGATGATTTTTTTAAAAAAAGCGTAATTAATCGCATGACTTCGCTAGTTAACTCACGATTAATCAAAAATTTGATATCTGTTCTAATACAATAAAAACAATCTAGGTTTTCATACTCTTGCTAACAAAAGAGGAAAAAATGTTAAACTAATAGAAATAGTTCAAATAAATTTTTGACGTCTATAGCCGTCAATGGCAGTGAATGAGTTAATGATCAATTAATTGTCACAAATGTCGATATCTCAAAGACTGGAACCAATTCAAAGAAACAGATGTAATTTTCGGACTCATCAGCCCAAAATTGCCCAGAAACCATTAAAATATATTTTGGCACTCGGTCTGTGTACTTATTGGTATTGTGTAAAAAAAAAGCATTAACTATATATTTGGCAAAGCTCATCTGGGAACACTAAAACTAAGCGCTCTGATGTGATTCACGTGAAGTGAATTGTGTTTACTTCCAGGTGGCTTTGGTCCAATTCACCCTGGTGTGAATCAGTCTCAAGACCCCATCGTCCCATATTCCTTATTTGCTTACTTGATACATTTAATGAACCTTTCCACTACCCTGACTGTAAACACAGAAGGAATTTAGGAAAATATGGGATCTTAAAAGATGTTTCAAAACCAGGGACTAAATTATCTGGAAGACAAAAGCTACCGTGTAACACAGTAATGACGTCCATATGACGAAGCAGCTTGTAGTTTAGAAGCTTGTAGTTTAGTAGCGCAAACGCAACATTGAGGTGCAATGTGGATTTTGATACGAGGAATGACAGGGGGCCTTGTACATCGAATCATTACATTGAAATGGTCCACAGTGGTTTACAGCCACCACATCCTTTCCATTTCACTCTCTCCTTATCCACACCAACAGAACTACTCAAACTTTCCAACATCCCTGTTGCTGATCGTTATCGTATTTGATCAACTAAAGCGATTTCATAGAAAAGTGCAGATGAGGAGTAGGAAAGGAGCAGAGCCGTCCGTCCACTTTGAACTTTTGACTGTGAAAAGGAAAAGTGGGACAGTGGATTGATTTCTTTTGGGACAGGCAGAGTGAAAGTGCATGGACAGAGCTCATGAGAAGACCTTCACCAGTCAAGACATGATCACCACATCTCATGGCTGACTGCCTTTTTTTTCTTAATGTTTGGTTTAAAAATAGTCAATTCAAATACACATTCAGCCACAGAGAGATGCTTTTTTTTTTCTTGCTTTTTTTCTCACTGAATCATTCCAGACTGTGAATGTGCAGTTCCACCCACGCTCTGTCCTTCCATTCTCTATCATAATGATCTACAATACCTTCAACTCCTGGAAATTATATGGGGAAAGAGAAAAGAAGTTTATTTATGTTACATGTGTTTTAGGTCAAATATCACCTTCATGTTCCCCCGCTTTTTCATTGACATTAACATTTGACATAATCTCATTATGATATACTATCTATGGCGTTCTGTACACAGCTAAAAAAAAAAAAATCAACATTTCAAGGCAACAATCTTTGATAAATTTTTAAGTTGGGCAATTTAACAAAATATTTTTAAGTTTTGCTGATAATCTGAAAATTACTGCATTTCACAAATAAGAGTTTACAGAACTGTTGTCCCACCAGCTTAAAAGCTAAACATAAAAAAAATAATCGCAAATTGTTTTGAAGTAAAAAAAAATGTTGTGCTAACTAACATTGTGCCATAAATGTCAATCATTTATATTTCAGTTGTTTCAACTTGAATGACCAAAAAATGCAAGTTGTGTTTTTTACAGTGTAGGGATGCACTGATACTGATACCAGTATTTGCACCGATACATTACAATTTTATTCATGCCTATGATTAAAAAAAAATAAAAATGCACTGAAACTTTGACACCGATATCATTTTACTAGCCTGGCATATGATTTTTGGGCAGGCAAATGTCGATACTTGCACTCTTACTTGGT
The DNA here is from genome assembly GCF_051991255.1 of Vanacampus margaritifer. NCBI lineage: Eukaryota > Metazoa > Chordata > Actinopteri > Syngnathiformes > Syngnathidae > Vanacampus > Vanacampus margaritifer. The sequence goes on along the minus strand of NC_135432.1, from coordinate 5,314,617 downwards.
TTGAAAATAAGTGGTGTCTGTGCATCCCTACTATTTTCAATCAAATCAATTACTAATCATTTATACTAACGCTATTGATACCACCAGTCTTCCCTTTTCAACTACTTCTAAGAGATTGAAAGTGAGCATGACTTCCTACCCGCCATTTGGCCTTTGCAAAGTTCTTCTCAAACTGGGCGCAGACACCATCCTTTAGGTTCTTCTCTGATGCGCCGTTACCTGCAATCCTGACAAGAGCAGCACGCAAAATGTGACACCAAAATGTGACACAACGTTTGCATTTTTGAGACAATGCGACGGTGTGAACGCTACTACCATTCATGCCAAAGTGCATCTTGTGCTGTGATTCTCAGCATCTGGTCCACCTCCATGAGTCGACAGACGAGCTCCTTTGCTGAAAAAGTCAATGCAACCAAGCTCAACATGCAGTCATGTAAAGGTAGGGAGGAAATGATTTATTGTAGTTCACCAAACTGATGCAATTTCAGTCTTACTGTGTTGTACTGTAATGTTAATTACTACTAACCCCCAAATGCACTGTTGTGTGTTTGTTAATTTGTGATAATTGACTCTGGGGCATGCACAAGAATTGCACCTGCTTTAAAATTATACAATTGGCAACAATCTATTCTAATCTACTCTATTCTACTTATCCCTGAGAGTTAACATCTGTGTCCCTGGCTCCGAATTCTGATTAGCATCATACTTCACAAATCTTTTACTTTCTTTTCTGTAGCGCAAGCTACTTAAAGCAAAGAGTGAATCTCAACAAACATAACCCAAATGGTTTCACTTGTTCTATTCAGAGTCCTGACATTCATCCAGCCATTTTCTATAGTAGTAGTTGTCCATTTTGGGACCTTGCCTTGCCTGCATGAAAGTTCGTTTTGGTTTCTGCTATTATTAATGTATTTATGTCAAAAGTCCGTAGAGGTTAATGATTTTATCTTTTTATAATGTATACCAAATATGTTATTATTATTATTATTATTATTATTATTATTATTATTATTATTAAATGCTTAATTTAGCAAAATTGTGTAATAATCTTGAAGCAAGTGATAAGGTCACTGTTGCGATATTAAATGTAACCTGTCTGAAGATATTTGTTGCCACCGTGTGGTGAAAGCTTGTACCTGCAGGGGAGATGTCATCCCAGTATGGAGAATCAAACTCAAAATCACCAGCAACAATTCGACAGAAAATGATGCGATTATGTAGATCTGTGTTTTCCTCTTCTGTCTCATCATAAAAAGGAGGGTTACCCGATAATCTGAAACAAAAACTATTCGTCATCTGATACAGAAAAAGATACGTTGTAACTGGTCACTTTGTACAAATGATGAAGACTTACAGTATAAACATAATGACACCCACAGCCCAGCAGTCCACTGGTCGGCCATACCGATGACGAGCCACTACTTCAGGTGCTGAGGGATGGTACAGAAGAAGTGAATTTACTCCGTATAGCATCTTATGTTCATCATTCTACCCAGCACATGGTTTCATTGTTCATTTCAGTTTACTTATTGGTAGGACGGCTCTTCCCTTTTCTTTATTGTAACATTGAGGGAAATATGAGAATTGCAAAATTGAAAAATTGTGTGGAATATGCAAAAATACATCAAATGAGCTAGGTGTGTCTGCGTGATTAGACAAATTTAAATCATTATTTCTGCTAAATCATCAAATCTTACCCAAGTATTCTGGTGTGCCACAGGGTTCTGTGATGGGCCCATTCTCAAATCGAGACAGATAGAAATCTCGCAGAACTACTTTGTTGTGGTTGTTTTCAGTGTAGTACATTAGGTTTTCCAGCTAAGCGATGTGGGAGAGACACAATGTTTTCACACATGTAGAACAAATTAAAACAAGGAGCATTACAACTACAACATGAAACAAAAAGCACTGAAAATGGAAATCTGAGTGTGTCTGAACTCTGAAATACACTACAACTGATTAGTGTTTTAGAGGTCAGCTCATTTCCCCTTTCTACTTGAATGTCAAATTATTTGGTCTTTTCGAAAGGTCTAAAAGTGTCACCCTGTCACTTTGAGCAGATATTTGCATTTTAGGAAAGCCCTAAAAGGAAATGCCTTTTAAACCCTTAAAATGTTATGACTTTAATATATACTATTATGATAATGATGCTGGATGCTGAAACATTAAGAATCAAGCAGACCCCATTAAGATCTTACATGTAATGTATGATCAGTTAAAAAATATATGCACAAAAATATAAAACTATAAATTCAATGTACTGGGCTGTACTTGCTGTGTAGTTACTGTTACACAATTTACTGTGTGTTAAATTGACTGAATTAAGAAGGCACACTTATTGTGTCTTCAACATTGCTAATGCGAGGTAAAAGCTCTGGTTAAGATCTTCATGTATTTAATTTACTTTAATTAAGCAAGCCAATTCCACATACAGTGAAGCCTAAATGAAATTCCCCCCTTCTACCACCAGAGGACATTTAAAGTTGCTCAAATGTAGAAATGTATCCAAATGGCAGCTCTAATAAGGTGAGACTATATATATATATATATATATATATATATATATATATATATATATATATATATATATATATATATATATATATATATATATATATATATATATTTATTAGATACAACATATTTTTGCATACTATTGTTGCGGCTGTGGTGCTACTCACACTGGTGTATGGGAGGTGCGAATGTTTGGTGGTGGTCGGCGGGGCCGTAGGTGCACACTGGCAGCCTCGTTTCCGCCAGCCACCACAGAGTGAATGTGTGAGTGCATGAATAATGTATCCATTCAATTGTAAAGCGTCTTTGAGTGTCTAGAAAAGTGCTATGTGAATCTGATGCATTATTATTATTATTATTATTATTATTATTATTATTATTATTATATTTAACCCCGGAGAATCCAAGAACGCTTTTCTTCTTTGGAAAATTATGAATTATACATTAAATGACTGCTATAAATTCACTGAACACCAAAATATATGTTTTTTCAATGTTTTTTTCAATTTATTCCCTAATTTAGGATTAGGGCGAAATTTGACAATTTTCGATTTAGGGGTATCATTTCGAAAAATCAGAATAACAAAAACTGTCAGTAAACTATTTAGAATTTAAGAAAATAATCAATCAAATACACAGCTACATTGAACAATATAATTTTTTTTGTTTTATTTGTTGCATTTTAGCCATCTTGTCACCACCACTCCGGCTCATGTAAGTGCAATATTCATCCACTAGATGGCCCCATGCAGGGGACAGAAGTGGCACTCTGGACTTTTGAAGTTAAATTTGTAAAAAAAAAAAAAAAGGTCTTTGTTCTTTGAGTAGCAGAATTTATAGGGGCCAAATTTGACCCCGTGTGTTCTCCAGGGTTAAAATGAATGGATTATTAGTTCACCATAAAATGGCGCTAGGGATCATGAAATGTCCTTGTAAGGCCAAATGGACACTTAGGATGTTGGGTTGACCATGAAGGCCAAAGATTTTGGTGAGAAATGGCAGAAGGTGAGAGTACCTTCAGGTTCCTGTGGACAATGTTGAGAGAGTGCAAGTACGCCACAGCCTCCAGGACCTGCCTGATGACGTTGGAGGCGTCCCTTTCCGTGTAGTTGCCTTGGTCCTGAATCCAGTCAAAGACATCTCCCCCCGTGGCCCTGTTGCGTAAAACACACATGCACGAACATGAACAAGAGAGCAAAGTTGCTGCTGTCAGCCACGTTGCAATGTCATAAATCGCTTTTAATGCAGTCGAAAATCCTGTGTTTGCTCCTTTTTATGCCTATTAGTAAGACAATCTGCTTCCATGGAGCCCAAGGTACAACTGTGAGCAATTAAAACAACGGGGGCTTGGCTCATTACTTATCTTTGGAAAGAATATAAATGATAGGTGAGGCAGCTGCGTGTTGCCCAAAGCGGGACGAGTGCCTGCAACTACCTACAGCACGACTGCAATAACCCAATCTGTCCATCCGAGTTCTCCTAACTCAACCAAAACGCCTTCCCCACACATCTGCAGTTATTGCGTGACAAGAAGTTGCAAACACACACTTGGCTGGCTGCACTCGGCATATCGATCCTCTTAAGGTATAGCATCGCTTCAGGGGCAATGAGTAGTGTAGAGTGTTAGAAAGAGCAAATTTTTCATCAAATCTCACACTCTCTCTTTTCTCTCTGTTGTGAAGGACTACATTAAAGCACACAGTAATGAGATTTTGTGCTCTGCCCAGCCCCTTTAACTGATGGATTTTTGGCTGTTGTCAGCTGTAGGGATGTAACAATAATGGCAGTATCGTGATATCGCGATATTAAAATTGCCACAATATCGTTGTCGTCATGTCCCAATATTAAAATAAGCACATCTGTTACAAAGGGGAGGTTGTATTCTATTTGTGTAGTTCTAGGACCCTCTAGTCAGTTTATGATTGCAGTTTAATTTTAATTAGGAATGTTTTGGCCTGCACTGTGGCGGTTATCTCTCATACAAATCAGTCATACCAGCAAATATAGTTAAATATATATATTTTTTGCAATACACATTTTTTTTTTCATATCGCCAACCTCCCCACAATATCGTGATAATTATTGTATCGTGTGGTCATATCGTGATATTTATCATATCATATGATGTTTGGATGTTGGAGGTACTATGCTTGTAAAATCTATAAAAACACTCACAGTTCCTGGATGATGTAGTATTCCTTCCGGGTCTGAAACGTATCTATGAGCTGAAGGATGTTCGGGTGGTTGACTCTGGGAAAGCATAAAATGAGTCAGATTAAGGATACCAACCTGTCTTTGATCAGAATACTGTATCGGTGTAGCAAGTAGATGTCAGTGTAGACTGCCCAACCTTTATTAAGCAAAGTAACATATTTTGCAAGCACAAATCTAAAACAAGAGTAAAAACGCTAAAATAAAGATGATTTCCTCTCTATTTATTGTTGAATTGATTTTTCTGCCCTCCAGTGGAAGAGCATTTAATTGTTCTGTCTGTCAGTGCTTCTCAAATAGTGAGACGGGCCATGCATTTTATTTTACAATAAAGTGTAATTGCACATCCACTACAGTAGGTGGCAGTGGTCTTCTCATTGTCAGAGAGTCCGCAATGAGTATTAGCTCCTGCACTTAAAACTATTTTATAGACAAATGACACTATTTATAGAGAGTTGGGGTCAATAATCAATAATAATTCAATAATAGTTGAGAAGCACTGCTATAGTACATATTACGGCCAGGTTGATACGGTAGTTAAACGAAGATGCATTACAGTATTTGGAGTGAATGCATAATAATCTTTTGAGCAATTAAAGACAGAGTTTGCAAAGAAAAAAAAAATACTTTTTGTTAAATTTATTAAAACAGACATTATTGTCATGTTTACTTTCAGTCTTGTTTACTCCCTGTCATGTTTTCCCCTTGTCTTGTCATTTCCTGTTTTAGTGTGAAAAGTCTGACTCCTCTCGTTTCTGGTCACTTGCCCTTCCTCGTGTGGTGTCTGTGTCAACCTTGATTGTGTCCACCTTTCCCCATTACCCTCATGTGTCATCCAATCAGTGCCCTCAGCCAGGTGTGTCTTGTCATGTCATTAGTGTTGGTGTATTTAGTCGGTTGTCTCCCCCCTGTCTGTGTCGGTTCATTTTTTGCTGTTGCCACGTTCGTAAGTCTTTCGCCACGTCACGCTGACCTCTTTGCCTTATCCAGATCCATGTCATGTTGTTAGTCTCGCCTTAGTTGTTTTTTCATGTTTTGCTTCAGGTTTTGTTAGTTCCATTTGTTTTGTACTTTGAAGTTAGCTTTTTTTGATTTGAAATTAAAACCTCTTTTGGACTGCACCTCTGCCTCCTTGCTCTGCCTTCCCGCATCTGGGTCCTAAAGCCCCACCTTATTGACAGAATGAACCGACACAGACAGGGGGGAGACAACCGACTAAATACACCAACACTAATGACATGACAAGACACACCTGGCTGAGGGCACTGATTGGATGACACATGAGGGTAATGGGGAAAGGTTGACACAGACACCACACGAGGAAGGGCAAGTGACCAGAAACGAGAGGAGTCAGACTTTTCACACTAAAACAGGAAATGACAAGACAAGGGGAAAACATGACAGGGAGTAAACAAGACTGAAAGTAAACATGACAATTATGACTTGATTCTACATGATAAATATGATGTGTGAAAAAATAACATAATAGAACGACGGAAGGTGGGTTTTACATGGCGGTCATTTGCAGGCACACCCCGCAACCTTGCTCAAAAAAACGACTTCAAACCGAGGACATTTTGTGATACAGCAACAGTCCATTACAAATAAGGTGCTTTTCTGGCAAATGATTGACAACTCGTGAGTCCCGCCTTTTGTCTCTGAGTGGTTGTTTTTCCTCGGCGCTGTGGTTTCATGTATATCAAATTAGAGGTACAAGATCATGGCTGATGTTGTCAGAGATCATATTTATTGTACTACAGTCAAGTCACAATGACTCTTTTAACAAGACAAAACACATGACAAAAAGCATTTTTTTTTTTGTTATTAATTTTTTAAATTGCAAACTCATGATGACACCCAATGTGCTGGGGCACAGTGGTTGGGAGTCATTGATGTAGAGCACAATTTATCCATTATTACTGGAAATAATGAAAGTACACCATAAAGAAAATCTTAAATTCTCTCTTTCTCCTCCCTTTACTCGTCAATCATACTTCTGACTACGTACAATTTCAGGATCATGATCTCGTTCTTGGCGGCCTTGCGGACTTTCCTGCCATCTTTCTTGAGGAATTTCTTGCAGACAAACACTTTGTTTGTTTGTCTGTCCTTAGCCAGGCACAGCTCACAGAACTCCTTCCTGTGTCACAAGAACGGGACACGTGAAAAATAAAACAGCATTATTGGAATCATGATAATCACATTGAATTCTGTGGTATGGAGTAAAATGATTTTAACGTGACCAAAATTTGAGACATCAACTTCCAAACATTTCAGGTTTGAAATAAAATTGAAAAGCAGTAAGATGGGACAAAAGTTTGGACACACTTTCTTATTCAATGCATTTGCTTTATTATTATGGCTGGTTACTTTGTAGATTCTCACTGAAGGCATCAAAACTATGTATGAACTGGAAAAAAAAAGAAGCTGAAATGACTGAAAACAAATTTTATATTATAGTTTCTTCAAAATAGCCATCCATTGCTCTGGTGACTTTTTTTGCATACTTTTTGCATTCTTATGTCTGGGAACTCCTTAAAGACAGTTGAAAAACCCTTTCAGGTGACTACCTTTTGAAGCTCACTGAGAGACTGCCAAGAATGTGCAAAAAAGTAATAAGAGAAAAGAGTGGCTTTTTATTTATGTATTTATTTTATTATTTTCACCTTTTTTTTTTGTTAAGTACATAACTCGAAATGTGTTAAATAATTGTCATAGTTGTCATCATAGTTTTGATGCCTCTAATATATATATATATATATATATATATATATATATATATATATAAAATTTAACTTCTGTTATGAAAGGCATGAAATGATGTTCATATAATTATTTGTTGAATATGAGGCTCATGACGTTAATTAAATATTCAAAAAAAAAAAAAAAAGAGAACGCAAATATTCTCTTTACCATGTGATAAAGTGCACTTAAGTTTGCGCTTCGATGTGTTATATAAAAGATCCACACAAATCTCTGAGGCCAGATGCTGACATTGCCATATGGCCGTGTGCGTGTGTGTGTTTGTGCGCGCGCGTGTGTGCCTACAATGTGTCAAGAAAAGGTTTTCAGTAGGGCAAAAAAGGAGCCGGGATTTTTACGCCACAACCATAAGCAAAATTATACAGTTGGTTGGCCAACTTTGAGACGTTAGCCGTTCTTAATTTTGTCTCTTGCAGGCTTCATACTACCAACTTGACTCCTTCTGAATAAATGATTGGATTCTCAAGCCCCCCCAATATTGAAGCTCCCGACACAATTCCTTTTTATGCATGCCGTCTATATGAATGTGAGCGTCAATGAATTAAACATTGAGTCAAAACACATTATACAAAGATTTATGGTACTTACGCTCGGAGAACCTGGCCAATCTCATATTTGTCTGTCACATCGGATATACTGTCATAAGTCTGCCCATCTCGCAGAGCAAGGCACCCAAATGGCATGACGGCATTCACCTAACAAAAACAGAAGCACACAAAAAAAAATCAAAAATTATTCGGCCAATAATTTCAACAAATTTTTTTTTTTTTTTTTTTTTACAGGAGAGCTCAGTATTGTTCATTCGATTTGACATCATCATTGCTCTCCTTTTTTTTTTTTTTAAAAAAAAATCCAACAAATCAATTAAAAAAAAAATTAATAATTTTTTATTTTTATTTTTTTTAAAATACATATACATATATATATATATATACACACATATACACACATATATATATATATATATATATATATATATATATATATATATATATATATATATATATATATATATATATGCCCTTTTTTTTTGTATGTGGGTGAGTATGTGTATGTGCGTGTGTGTGTGTGTGTGTGCGTGCGTGTGTGCGAGCGTGTGTGTATTCATCAGTTCACCTAAAGCCCATTAAAAAAAAATATCCCATACTAATAATATAATATAATAATAAATTGCCAGATGCAGAAACATCAATGTAAGTTATCACGATGTAGTGGCTCTCGCTAACAGACAGAATTAAGTAACCGGAATTAGGTTCAAAAATTCTATATACGTAGACCATGTTTCTATAAATTTTGATATTTGGTTTTTATTTGAGGCAGATATTTTTTCCATTAAAATGTGATTTATGAGGAGGTTAGACCATTGGTCGATATTCAGAGTTTGTTTATTTTTCCAGTTAACAAGAATTGTTTTTTTTAGCGATAGTAAGGGCTACAAGTGTAGATTGAAATTGTTTATGTGGTAAGTCAGTTGTTGTTAGGTCACCTAGCAAACACAAGTTTGGAGATAAAGGTATCTTACAGTCCAAAATAGCGGAAACAACAAAATTTTTAATGACATTTCGGGAATGCAAAATCAAATTAAATGAAGTTGCCATGACTAAAGGTTTTGGTTTTGCATGCTAGCCTCGTCAACAGAGACGATGCGTCTTCACTAAGCTTCTCTTTCCTCTGTTGGTTATTTGCGGCATCATTCATGTTCAAATGAAGCTTTATAAAGGTCAATGTGTGTTTGCGCCTGGAGCGGCTGGGGAAATGAGCAACACTGACTGCATTTGAAAAGAAAGTTTGAATTCATCTGTATATTCTTGTTTCAAGGTAATTTCCAGTAAAGCCAAAGTGAGATGACTTTTTAGTTGACTTTTCACTTATCCTGTGATATGCAGTATACAGATGGCACACACGCATGCACACACAAACGCACGATTTGTAGTCCATTCTAAAATAAGTGTGTCCGAACATTCAGGTACGAGAAGTAGTGAATCAGCAATCAATACGGTGCACCTTCCCCCAGTCCTTCACCCACCCACATCCTAGACACTGTGTGGAAGATAACGCCGTGTCTTCTAACTGCATGCTTATGTTCTACTGCAACACTGACTCCCAACATTTACCAGATGTATAGTTAGGTCCATTAATATTGGGACATTGAGACAATTGTCTTTTTGCCGCTAAACTGAATTGAAATTTACAAGATGTGCTCTAATTGCAGACTTTTAGCTTTAATTTGAGCATATTTACATCCAAATCAGATGTGAGAATTATAAATTTGTATTAGGGGTGTCAAAATTAGTGCATTAAGTTTGAGTTAATTTAAAGTCCCTTTAACGCCTCTATTTTTTTTGTAACGGCCGATTAATGACCGCCGCTTACTTAGAAAGCCTGTACTGGGGGAATTCCAGTCGCAACGCAGCAGACATGTCAACGTGAAAATTTAGCAATAACAAATATTATAATAATACATATAATTGAGAAGACTGGGATCAAGTTGTATTTTTCTATTTGAAAAATGTGCAGAATTTCACAAGTTACTTCATGTTAACTCTTTGACTGCCAAAAACGTTAAATAACGTTTAGTAAAATCCTATGGAGGAGTGCCAAAGACGTTAAAAGACGTTTGTTTCAAAACAGAGGTGAAACTAACCATTTTCTATTGTTGATTACTCAAAAACGGAATAAGGTAGAAACAAACTTTTTTTTTCTGATGAAAGATGAGAGTCCAATCTTTCATTTGGTAGTATGTGTGTTTCCATAGTCCAAACACATAATTTTCTGTGGACCTTGAAAGATCAGTCAAAATGCTTAAATCGGCTGGCACCCACGGCATCCCTTTTCTGAAAACGTCTGGCAGACAAAGAGTTTTTAAAGATAAGATCGCTCTTAATATGAAAAGAAAAATGCACTGAGCTGTCTTACAAATGCAATTATGCCATCTAGTGGCAGAATAATGACCTCAACACAAATCAATATGACACTGTTTTTACGGTACAGTACACATTTATTCCACTTTGATGATAACAAGAGTATGAAAACTTGAAATTAAATTAAATTTAGAATGATTACACAAGATATGATGGTAAATTACATGAGGTACGCTTTGACAGTATGGGAACTGCATTTTGACATGGAGAGGACAGCAATACCATTCACTTGCCAAACCCCCATGACACTTTTTTTTTTTTTTTTTGGCCACATCATCAGTAGTGTTCCTTTGAATCAGTGGGTGCTTCGGCCTTTCAACACTAGACACCCTCATCAAGGTGGCCAGCTACAGGGCGATCACGCCTAAGCTTGTGTCTTATACTCGATCATAAGAGTTACCCGATTTTAAAAGGTGGGGGTTTTAGCGAGCGGGCAGTACCGCCACTCTTTTGGGCCCAATTAATTAAATTAAATTGTACGTTTAATTGTACATTTAGAACAGATATAAAACTTGCGATTAATCGTGAATTAGCTATTGAAGTCATGTGATTATTTACGATTAAAGTTTTTAATCGCCTGACACCCCTAGTTTGTATATACCTGTGCACTTTATAAAGGACCAAAAGTAATGGACAAAATCAGTTCAGCAAGTGAAATAAATGCTCAAGGGGATTCAGTTGAGGTGACTGACTTGGCCATTGCATAACATTCCACTTCTTTGCCTTATAAAACTCTTTTATTGCATTCACAGTATGCTTGGGGTCACTGTCCATCTGCACTGTGAAGCGCCGTCCAATGAATTCTGAAGCAGAAAATATTTTCTGAAACACTTCAGATTATATCCTGCTGCTTTTGTCAACATCAATAACAACAAGTGAAACAGTTTCATTGGCTGCCATACATGCCCATCTGGCCATGGACCAGCTAAGGAGCCCGTTGTCCCATTACTTAAACAGTGGAAGGCATGTATATACATACACAGACTGTTATATTTCCGCCATCATTCACCTGATTTGGATGTGAATCCCCTCACATTAAAGATGAAAGTCTGCTGTTAAAGGAAATCTTCTTCCTTTCATTTCAAATCCATTGCGGTGGTCTTAAAATGGAAGTCAAACATAAACATTTCTTGACAATAATATGTTATATGTGACCCCACTAGTCTAAACGTGACATTCTGATTAATATTACATTTGTGGAATATGAGTTATGAAGCAAAATCCACAACCAATCACAGCTCTTGGATGTTCCCTGAGTAACACTGATGTCATCTTCAGTCAAGAGCAAGTGGCAAAATGGCCGCCCCCTGAGATGGATAAAAACGGCTTGATTTTGCTGCTTAACTCATATTCCACAAATGTGATATTGATCAAAATACCATATTTAGACGAGTGGGGCTGCATAGAACATATTATTGTCCCAAAAAATGTTGGTGGTTGACTTCCCCTTTTAGAGCAAAAAACATGACAATTGTGTCATGACTACTTGAGCTTGATTACTTAACTATTACTCTTGACCTTTCAATTGAGTGAATAGTTCTGGCCACTTTATCAGCATCTGTCTGAAAATGAATCCATAAAGCTGACCAAGTAGAAGCGATGGGATCACTTTCGAGAGAGCGTTGATGAACCGAGGTTATTAAAAACGAATAAGGCTGCAACGACTTCAGAATTGGGTTTTTGAAGATTAGCCGACAGAGGAACGGGACAAGAACAGATAACAAATGGAGAATGGTTAGAAGAGAAAACAATGGGAATCCTCAGCGGTAATGACATTTTGAGAGTCCTAATTTAGGATTATGGAACAAATATCAATGCAGTAATGTAACACCAACAACCCGTAACCCCCGCCCCCCTCCCACCCCCCCCACCCTCTCTCTCTCTCTGTATGTACCATCACCATTGCTGATGAACAGACGGGAGGCGCTTCAGGATAGGCGGGACTTGGGAGAATTGTGTAATCCCGCTGCTGGCCCTAATCTCTAATCTGTATCTCTAATCCAGAGCACTGGGATACACTATGGTCGTATGTGTGTCTGCATGTGCATTCATGAATGTGTCAGTTGGAGCGAAGTACAAAGGTCAAAGCAGATATGTCATACGCGCTTATCAGAGTTTGACTTGGATGATGAATGTTTGCCTGCGCATGCGCGCCCATATGTGCGCTGGGGTAATTCAGAGCAGGCAGAGTGGAAATGAGCGGTGGATTGAAAATGGCCGAGTCTTGCGAGAAGATTATGTAAATGCAACAACATTCCCATGACAGATTCCAGGAAGGTGAAAGTGAGGCTTGATGTGAAAAGAGTTTAATCAATGCGGTGGGAACAAACAAAAGTGTCCCAATTAAAATACAGCGATGCCTGTTTGGCACCAAGGGCACATTTATTTGCACGGCACAATTCGTACACAAATTGAAAAAGTGAGAGAAAAAAATAGAAAAAGAAAAAAAAGAAGAATAAAATGGTCACGAGCGGTAGATCCTGGATACAAGCGGCCGAAAAGAGTTTCCTCCGCAGGGTGTCCGGGCTCTCCCTTAGAGATAGGGTGAGAAGCTCGGTCATCCGGGAGGGACTCAGGGTCGAGCCACTACTCCTCCGCGTTGAGAGGAGCCAGCTGAAGTGGCTCGGGCATCTGGTCAGAATGCCTCCTGGACGCCTCCCTGGAGAGGTGTTCCGGGCATGTCCCACCGGCGGGAGGCCCCGGGGACGACCCAGGACATGCTGGAGAGACTATGTCTCTCGACTGGTCCGGGAACGCCTTGGGATCCCGCCGGAGGAGCTGGTTGAAGTGGCTGGGGAGAGGGAAGTCTGGGCATCCCTCCTAAAGCTGCTGCCTCCGCGACCCGACTTCGTATAAGCGGTAGAAGATGGATGGATGGATAAAAAGACAAATGTCAAAAATATATATGGAAGTAAAAAGTAACCATACCCAGATGTAGCCATCGCTGATATTAAAGGCAAATGGGGAAGACAAAATAGCTGAGGTGAGAAAGAATCTCTCTTTTGATCTTAATCTGATCTTTTCTGATATATCATTCATTGTGTTTTTTTCGAGTTGTTCATTGAGGTCTTCATGAACTTGATTCGTTTTTCATTCAATCTGTACATCTGTAAGGTCTTCAGTATCCAACTGTGGGGAACACTGTCATAAGCTTTTCTGTAGTCCATCCAAGTCATACTCAAGTTCCTCTTCTTCTTATCATTATTATTATTATTATTATTATATGATTTCCCATTATGGAGTGAGGCATTTGTGTGACATACATATTCACAAAACTAAATGAAAACACCCTATATAGCCTGGACATAATTTGAATTCCTTATATTAATAATAATAATAATAATAGAAACAAGATGAAAATCCAAATTATTTGTTATAAAAGTTATTTCGCCTGGTAACAAGTTACTTTTATTATGAAGTAATTCAATCACGAACTCAGTTTTTTTTTAAAAGCAAATAATGAGTAACTATATAAGTAATTACTTTTTTAAAGTAACATTCCCAACACTGATAACATATTATTGTCAAGAAATGTTTAAGGTTGACTTCCTCTTTATTATTTTTATTATTATTTCATTCTCAATGCATATATAAAAGACGAAGGGTTTAATAAAAAAAAAAAAAAACATACACTGTGTTCCCCACCCCCCCCTCCCTTTTTTTTTTGTTACAGAATGTAACCATTTTCTATATATTTTTGCCCCTTGCTCATGTGTACAGATGAAGAGCTGAGAAGTCTGTAAATGAGTGTCCACGGCACATTGAAGTAGGATAGTTCACTGCAGATGTATGCAGACACAGATGTGATTACTGTTAATAAATAGTACTGTTACCATAAAGGACAGTCTGTCTGGATCTGCCACAAGTGGATCCAGATCACATCAGCAAAGAAAATTCAATAATTAGCAGGATATATTGAACATGGCACATAATGCAAGCCATTGTCAGTGAAACCTATGACTCTTTTTTTATTTATGGTCCAATTTTCAAGTATCTCTAAAAGATGTTTAGCTTCTTGAAAGGGCTGTTTTTCAATTCTGATGCGAATCTATATAGTGTATTTTATTTATGGCTTATGGTTGCCTCCTTCCTTTGAGTATTCTATCTCTTGTGAGGTCACAAGAGTTGCCCCCCACCCCCCACCCCCCCTCACAACGTACAATATAAAGATGCTGTAGAAACACTTATGCGTACAGAATACTGAGTCAGAACAAACCTTGAAGTGGAGGCCGAGTAGGAGGCAAAACGGGAGATGAGAAGAGAGTGGAGAGGAAGATGAAAGATGAGGAAAGAGGTGTGAAAGGATGGGGTTCTGTGACTTGGGTGAACATATAGAAAATAGTGCGGCAGTGCAAAACACAAAACTGCAGAGGCACATTTGAGACTTGCGTCTTCACAGCCTCACAACTGTGTGAGCATTTCCAACAGTCGAGTGTGTATTTGTGTATGCGTGTGAACATCTGCCTCCTTATGAAGGGCTGCCCCCGGTGTCATCGATAGGATGTACTGACAAGACAGTTGCTACGTTATAAAAAAAAAAAAAAAGTATGCACGCATGAGGTAACAAGGTGGAATTCGGAAAGGAAAGGAAAGCACTGTTGTCACGTGTTTTAGTATTTCTGCCCAGCAAAGTCTGGCAGGTTAAAAGAGGTCGCTGTAGAATATTTGAAAAAATGAAGCTAATTACACATAAAACATCACCCGGAATCTTTGTTTGAAATGAGGACGCTCTGCTCATGAATGCTGAGTGTTTTTTGTTTTTGCTTTTTACCTTTTATAAGAAATGTCAAGCTTACATATCTCATCATAAAACATGTTTACTTTATATTAAAGTTTCCTGGGGAAAAAACCCGTCTAGCTATTCAATAAAATGTCCCCGAGTTTCATGTTGCTATGAAATGGTGAAGTAAAACTAAAAAAAGGAACAAGCACTGACAGTTCACTGGCACGGTGGTAATTTTGCATATGGAAATGGCGAACCTACAGTATGTACATGCAAAAGGTCGGGTGTGAACGCACATTGAGCTCTCTGAGACATCACGCTTTCATTTCAAATTGCTTGCGCTGTTGTCATCGTGCTTGTTCACAAGTGCAGAGTGGAGGTTGCATCGAGGCTCCGGAATGAATGGAACGAAACATCTTTTCAGCAGCTTCGAAGGTGACAAGTCAAGGTTATTCTTAGAACAAAATTCAATGTGCCAATCCGACAGAGGCACACCAATCTGTTAAGACCAATAAGGCATTTTGCTGCTCATTACTAATATACTTCCATTGCAGGTGGTATAATAATCGCTTTTAATGATAATAATGCTCCGTTTCAGCGATGTACCATACTGACAGGTGTTTAGAATATTTAATTAACGTCATGAGCCTCATATTCAACAATTGATTTTATGAACACCATTTCCTCTGCTGCCTTTCATAACAGAAATTAAAAATCATAATAATAATAATATATATATATATATATATATATATATATATATATATATATATATATATATATATATATATATATATATATATATATGTATATATATATATATATATATATATATATATATATATATAATATATATATATATATGTATATAACATCCCATAAAAGGATGCGGTGCAGTTCATATTACAAACAAAATAAGACTTTTTTTTTTAAGATCAACAACAGCAGCAATGACGAGAGGTTTTGATGGAAAAAAAAGGAAATAATTTTCCAGTTGCACGTTATTTTTTTTTTATTTTTTTTTTAAACAAGATATACATATATTTATATAATAGTAGCCCAGTAGTTCTCAGATTTTTACAGCAAAACATACTCGTGTCTTCAAGTAACACCATCAGGGCCAATATAAATAAGGTTATACATTAACCCTACACCATTAAATAATAATTCAATTAAAATGTATTGCACGTAAAAGTAAAAAAAAACAAAGTTATACAAACTCTTCCTAAAGATTCAATGCAAACTGTACTAAAAAGCTCAATACAATTAACTCTATTCAGACATGAGTCCTTTTTTTTACTCCGATTTTCGACAAAATGGTTGGTTGTGCGGCTGCAGGCTGTGCCCCCCCCCCCCCAAAAAAAAACAAACAAACAAACAAACAAACCAAAAGACAACGCCTGTGGGACAGAAACACTGCATTAATCAAATATGAATTTAAAAATATCAAGCATCATTACTTTAAAGCTGATGAAAAATGTCCCTATGTAATATCAAAAATGATGCTTTTTGACAACCAGGGTGCTCGCCTCCGCTACCGCACCCTTTTTGGCAGCCTTGGTGAAAACAAAAACAAAAAAACTAAACAACATCCTAATAATGGCAACACATTTTTATTTATACCTCACTAACCAATAATGATAATCTCAGATGAACATTAAGTATATACGTGCATTGTGAGCTTTCTGTGCAAAATATCCCTTATGATACATTTTGGTCAATTGTGTTGCATTGCATTGCGTCGTGGCGTCTTCTCCAGCTGGGCGTCAATATGACGCCAGCACATGTCACTGTCCAGACATTTGTTTTTAACGCCTTTGGGCGAGCACACTTTGAGAATAACTGCTTAAGACACATGCTTTCCCAACCAGAGTGCGCTTATGCTTTCATGCTGGAATACATTTAATGCGCTCATGTAAATATATGAACAATAAGTACTGCAAAATCACATTGCTAACTTTGACCATTTGTGCGTACGATGTTTGTGGACCATCCACGTTGTTAGGAAGTCTTTTATCAATGGGATTGATTTGAATTCTAAGTCGCGTGGTACGCGTGTGTACTGTATGTGCCCTTTTTGAAATATTTTATTAAAAAAATCAATGATTACCCTCGGAACGGAGGCCGAGCATGTGTGGTTGGCTACGATTTACTTCTGCCTCTGTGAACAAGAACTTACAGGTCTTGCATGTCAGATCTCATGTGAGCATGATGCACTTACACACCCACACACCCACACACCCACACACCCACACACACAGGCGTGTACATGCACACAAGTACACAATCCTATAGATCTGTACATTTGCAACTGTTCTCCAGCAGCATTCACTACTCAATTCAGAAAATGTGAGCGCGACTGCTGATTGCATCAATTTACTGCTAACAATCTATTCTCTTCATTTTATAGAATTTCTTTTGGCTGCACTATTTCCAGTATATTATTTTGTCCAATCAGATTTCAGCCTATATGTGCTGCCAATCCAATCTTCCAAGGTCTTTGAGAATCAGTCATGATGGCTGATGTAATTTAAACTAGATTAACAATGGGGCTGCCAGTGGATTTTTGTCGACATTCTCAAAAGAGACAGCACATAGACATACGTAGACATCAATATATAGACATAGACATTCAACATTATAGATTATGTTTTGTAAAATATATAGACCGAGTTAGCATTCGGAAGGGACATTCAGGAGTTGTGGCCCACCTTGGTGCCATCTCTTGCATTGTTGAGGAGCTACTGCATATGTGAGTTAATGGGCAAACGTTTCTGCAAAACCAGACCGGAAATTTGTTATTTCAGACGAAGATGAATGAATCAAGGCAAAGCAAGCTCGAGAGAAACACAGCTTTTTTTTCCATTTATTTCCTACATTTGAACAAAGAAATGCACTTTGTACTATTTGTCAAAATAATGTATTATTTAAAAAAAAAAAACTTTTTTCAAGCTCAGTGGATTATAATATGGCATAAAAAAAAAGATGTAAATAGTGTGTCCTGTTACTATTCATCATCCTGAAACTTTTCTGACTTTGTCAGTCAAATAAAATGTCAATAATGTATTTAAAAGTACTGTATTTTGATTTAATGGCCTTTAGCAATTAAAAAAAATCAACATGAGGATATAGGGGCCCTTGGAAAATGCTGAACCTCCTTCCATGGGGTCCCTTGCGAGTTCAAAGTAAACATGGTGAAGCTGTATTTAGCTGTTATGCTGCACACAAATGGAAGCCCTGAGTGTAAATTCTTTTAAATCCAGATGAAAAACTTTGCTTGTTTTCATATACCTCTGATGAAGATCTATTTTAAACGTTTTGAAATCATGTTTTTTTTCTTTTAATTATCTTAGAAAACCTGTGTTTTAAAGTTTGCTGTCTAATGTTTTAACATTGTCAATGTACGTTATTTTAGTAAATTGTGTAAGCTACTTTAAAATTAGCTTACAAAATTTACAAAAAAAAAAAAGTTAGTAGGGAGACCGGGGCTAGTTGTATCACTTTTTTATACTTTTATATATTTCTTGAAATCAATACATCATATATAAACAAATTGTATACCAGATGAAAGAACAAAGTTTAAGGTATATTTTTTTGTGTTCATGTCATTTTCACACTTTGTGTCAGTGCAGATAAGATAAGCCATCAAATAGAGGGAGTGACCATGTGACATGTTGCCCCACCAATGGGTAAGTTGTCACACTATATGGGGTAAGATGTCACACTGGATTTTGCAAATAATAATATAAAACAAGGGCAAAATTATCCCTTTTCTCGTCGTTTTTTTTTTTTATGGCTAGAGAAATTGTTTGTCATTGTTCTTGAAAATTTACCATAGTCATTGAGCAAACTTTAACACAAAATATTATAAAATAGATGAAAGTCCTTAGGAACTGCTGGCATGTCTGTCGGCATACTGTAGTTCCATCAACACCTGGAAAATCAATTTCTAAACAATGCAACAAAACCTAGACAACCAATTTCCTCACTCTACAGACTCATCATCAAGGGTAATTCTGGCATATGTAAACCGAGTTGCCAGAGGTGCATTTTTCATTGGCCCATTCTTTGCATATGTGACAACAAACCCCAAAATGACTGAGACAAGTTGCCCCAAACTACCATGTTGGCTAATATTTGCTCTAGTTTAAAGTTAGCTTAAAACAGAGCAGTGACTGAGGCATGACAAGATGCCTGAATCTCTCCTCTAACCAGTCCACCTGATGTTAAAATCTATGAAGTGTATGAAAAATGTTACTTTGGGTTGTGCAAAACCGTTAACTGGCACTCATCTCAGCTCACAATGTGCTATTCTCTTCTCAGACAGTGCACAATCCCTGACCGTTTATATGAAGAAAACAAGTATTCCATTTTTTTGTTGCGCCCTCTGGTGGAGAAGAAAATTTCAATGTGACAACTAGCCTCGGTCTCCCCCTACTTTTGTGTTCTTTGCTCTGCTTATGAATGTTAACTGCCGTGTTTGTTTGTGTTTATAAGTGTTTTCTTTCCTTGTGTAAAGCAAACTTACTTTGCCCCAAAAAGTCCTCGAAGATGAATCCAATATCTTACAACATTTATTCTGGAGACCCATTTTGGGTCCTAACTCCTGACAGATGAATCATTGTGCTACTTCCCCCCCTCCCCTTTTCTTGTCTCACACTAGCTCAGCGAGGCACATTCACATTTGAGCAGTCCTGAAGGCGTTATCGTGGCAATTGCATGCACACGGAACACAGCAGAAGACAGAAGAACATCAGTAGCTACAACAAATGTGGCAAACCGAAGCTCTACTACACACATGGAAATGACGATGGCGAAATGTGGTCATCATTGCAGCACTTTACGACCGCTGGGCTTGCCTTCGCTGTGTGCAATGTTATAAATTAAATAAATACATTTGAGAGCTACTCGGACGCTTACAAAATGTCTGCTACAGTCAACGGAGTAATTGAGCCCTCCACGGCCGTTAGGTTTCTCGCATTCAATACGATTCGTGATGATCACCACATATTTGACGATTCCTTCTCTTTCTCTCCGGCTTGAATCGGTACGTAAGACGATTGTTGCTCATTCTTTATTGATCAATACTTAAGATCTCGAAAGCAACTTTGTTCCTAAGCCTCCCCAGTACTTAGAGTTTGGGATTTGTCAGTGGAAGCGTTATTAGATTCACAAGCCCTTGTAAGAATTGCAACGGGTGTAATTAGGAAACAATAACACAATCAATATCCGAGACGCATCTGAAAGCGCGCAACATATTTTGCCATTAATACCACTTTGGCCTGCAAAAAAACATTAAACAGGAATTGGTCTGCTGATTACTCCCAAGCTCATTGCCCCAGTTGACAAGCGCGCGTTGGATATTGAGCCGAGCGCGCGTCCGCCTCGGGTCGCTCGCCGGCTTTATTACGATGTTGTGATGTGAAAGTGGAGCTCGAGCAAGAGTTGCAAGGCCATGAGCGAATACCCAGGAGAAATGAAGAGGCAGGCAAAGGGATAATCTGAAAATAAAGTATATTGGGTATACAACAACTCACACGTTATGAGGTGCACATCAACATATAATAGCTAGCATGTGTGTACGTGTGTGTGTGTGTGTTGGGCAATCAAGTCAATTGCTTTTATTTCTTTCTCTGTGTTTCCACCGGGGTGCTTCTCCAGTTTGCACTAAACACTAATTCCCTTACTGCTCATAGCGCCACTTTCATCTCAGCTCTTTATTATGTGTGTTTGTGTGTACTCTTTGCCTCTGTAAAGAAATACAGTACAGTACCTAGAAAGGCGCACAATAAGCAAATGGAGTCTTCATCACATTTGCACGGAGAAAACAGTCAAATACACACAGCCTGTAAATCTATTGACAAACATTGGATGTTACTTTTTTATTTATTTTTATTTTATTTTATTTTATTTTTTTACACTGCATCCTCCCTTTCTCTAGTTATTGTCTTCCCTCCGGTTTCAGTCCCCTTATTAGGAGAGTCAGCATGTGCAGGACTTGCACAGTAAGTGTGTCCTTGGGGAGAAGAGTGTCTTTCTCTACCTGGACAAAAATAAATAAATGTAAGGCTGCACATGCCTGTCAAGAGTTTATGTAGAATCCGTGTGACACACAGAATAAAAAAAAAAAAAAGCCAAGAGCAGAGACACATGAGTGGAGTGGGCTCATTCGTAAGAAAACAGATTTATGAGAAAGACGTTTAACTCTTTGATTGCCAGACGTTTTCAGAAAAGGGATGCCGTGGGTGCCAGCCAATTTTAAGCATTTTGACTGATCTTTCAAGGTCCATAGAAAATTATGTGTTTGGACTATGGAAACACACATACTGCCAAAACAAGATTGGACTCTCATCTTCCATCAGAAAAAAATTTTTTGTTTCTACCTTATTCCGTTTTTGAGTAATCAACAATAGAAAATGGTTAGTTTCACCTGTTTTGAAAAAAACGTCTTTTAACGTCTTTGGCACTCCTCCATAGGATTTTACGAAACGTTATTTAACGTTTTTGGCAGTCAAAGAGTTAATGCTAAAGTAAGATATTATAACTGTGGGAGAATTTGAATCTGAAAAGTTTTTTTTTTTTTGGATTGGTTGTGCCTGTTAAGTCAATTTTGTGCACGTGCAATGAGAATAAAGATCGATTCATTCATTCAAGTATATGTAGTATGCATTTGTCGAGAGCATTTGTGTTAAAAACGTTTCTCACCATTTCAGTTTTCATTTTTGAGCATGACTAAAAAGTGCGTCAAGTGACCCATTTGTCGTCCGTCATGAGTTACATCTCCCTCACTATATAAGAACTTTGTGCGCTTTTGTCACCTAGATATACGTACACCCCTAAAATGCATCGTCTTCATCTTTAGAGCGCGCCGTTGTCAACCACGAGTGTGCGCACGTCATGCAGAGAAGGTGGAATGGCAAGGAGGGAATGAAAACGTTTTTTAATCATTCAAGACAATCTTCTCTGTGGTGTGGTCAAAATTGGAAGGCAGATTAGAATATATATATAGATTTAGATCATTTATTTTCCATTTACTGGGACGTTTTTAAAAGTGCATGAAGTATGAAGATGCATTGACATTTTTACCCTCCGTCCTCTGGGATCAAACTGTGACTCCTGTCACTCAGCCTGACCTGACGCTTTGCTTGTCATCCCCAAAAAAATTGATGGATTACCTGTCAGTTAATTCCAAATTTTGGGGCGAGATTATATGGTCAAAATAGAATGTCAGTGATGTTTACATGGTCAAGAATGCATTGGCTTTCATTACGTTTTATTTATTATTTTAGGTTTGTTTAAGTTCAGTGCTGCAAAAGGTACCCCACATTTTAAAAAAAGGGACAAAAATGAGAACGATGAAATGGTAATACATTTCTAATTTTTAGTTGCAATCGCTTGATCATGCTAATAAATGTATTAATGATAATAAATCGGTTGTCTGCACAATTTATTTTGTTTTATTCTGATCACAAGGTGAATACATTATGATAGTGCAGATTGTCCAATTATGTAGGGATAAAATTTGAAGAAAATACAAATATACACATAATGCTGCTGCTCACCTCAATACAATAATTTTAATTAACTACCAATTGCTAGTCACTACTTTAAAGGGATACTTGACTCAATGAGCCATTTTCAACACAAGGAAGATAATATTTTGTCTATAATGAATGCGACAACGTCATTATTTTTTTTATGAACAATTAACTCTTTGACTGCCAGACGTTTTCAGAAACGGGTTGTCGCCAGTGCCAGCCGATTTAAGCATTTTGACTGATCTTTCAAGGTCCACAGAAAATGTTGTGTTTGGACTATGGAAACACACATACTACCAAATGAAAGATTGGACTCTCATCTTTCATCAGAAAAAAAAGTTTGTTTCTACCTTATTCCGTTCTTCAGTAATCAACAATAGAAAATGGTTACATTCACCGAAATGCTCTGTTTTGAAACAAAAAGCGGAGAAAAAGAGCTTTTTGTGAAACGATGTTATTTCATGCACTCTAGTGAATTGTACACTTCTTTTTGTCCATGAATGATGAAAACACCTAAATAGTGCTTTACTTCTGTAATACACCACCACCAACAATGAAAAAGTGTTTTTAGTTTGCAAAATACGTTTATTTCCATTCAACAGTGTAACAATTTGACAAAACAATTTCGCAAGCTATTTACAAATGTGTGCAACTGTGGTACTATTTACAATTATGTGGATGTTTCAAATACAGTTTTTCTTTTTGTAACGCTCTCCTGCGTGCAAGGAGAGGGAGCAGGGTTTGCACAACAGATCACTTTCCATTGTCCGTTTCGCGTGCAGACGGAATTTTTTCCAGGGAATAGCAAGTAGCAGACTGTACCCACTCCTCCGATGAATATGCATTGGACTCGGGGCACTCTTCGTCGTCCGATTGAACGTCCGCCTGAGCATGCTCGGTTGTGCTCGTTTTCCGGTGTTGGCATCGCTAGCCCGTGAACCTTTTATGACGTCGTCATAGCCGCCGCGTCAACGCTTCCAACTTCGCCGTCAACCTCGGAGTCACCATCGTCATCATCGATGATGATCATCGTCGTCATCAATGTGCTCTTTATAGCGTTGGTCGATGCTTTTCGTCTTTGAAAAAAAACGGCTCGACCGTGAGCTGCTTGCAAACCGGTCGCCATTATGGCTTCTTCAGCCATTGTCCCCTCAACACTCTAGCCCCGCCTCACGTCTTCTGCTGACGCCTACCCAATCTTGTCAAAAGAGAGTCATTGCTGCCATCTAGGGGCCAAAAATAGTCAGTAGGCTCACTAGACCTGCTTGAAACTTTCAACACGGCTGGGGAAGGCTTTCCTCCACCCGTTTCAAAAAATAAAAATAAAAAAATAATTGGATGACGTCTTTTAACGTCATTGGCGGCCCTCCGTAGGTTTTTACTTGACGTCTTTTAACGTCAGTGGCAGTGAAAGAGTTAATACCTTTCAAAACTCATTTTGCCACTTGCTGTCGACTGAAGACGACACGACCTGTGCTGAAGGTATGTAGGTAACGACCAATCATGGCTCACCTGTTTTCTGGGTTTGGTCAGCAAACCGAGGCATGATTGGTCGCTAATTACTTCCTCAGCTCAGGTGATGTCATCTTCAGTCGACAGCAAATGAAAAAATGAAAAGAAAAGTTTTTAAATGTATTAAGTCATCAAATTTACTCTGGAGAAAAATATTAACTTTTTACTGTTGAAAATGGCTCATTGAGTCCTTCAGTTCCGCGTTCCCTCTTTAGCCAAGCCTTTTGAATTTCATCTCACAAATGAAGATGAGATCTGCTCACAGTAAAAGCCTCATTTGATACTGTGATATTCTTGAAATGTATTCAGTCAGTTTCCATTTCATCTACAGACAACAAATACAATAACAACTCTCAAATTCCTCCTTCAATAAAATCCAATAATGCTCTTATTACTTTGAGCTCTCTATTGCATTTATATGCTCTTCACAGC
The DNA here is from genome assembly GCF_051991255.1 of Vanacampus margaritifer. Taxonomy (NCBI): domain Eukaryota; kingdom Metazoa; phylum Chordata; class Actinopteri; order Syngnathiformes; family Syngnathidae; genus Vanacampus; species Vanacampus margaritifer. The sequence goes on along the minus strand of NC_135432.1, from coordinate 5,290,003 downwards.
TGATTAAAAAACATATATTTCACGCTTCGCTCGCGCACGCAGCTGCTGAACAATGAAGCTATATATGCAAAGTTTGTGATGCAGAAACAAGGCGGTCGCAAGCATGCTGCCCATGAAAAATATAAAACCACGGAATAAAACTCTCCTCTGACACACGCACGTCTTGCAAAGAATTGCGAGCTTGAGATCTCAGTAAAAAATTCAGGGGACGTTGCGGCGCCGGAATGAAGAATTATGTGGAAAGTGGTGCGTTCTTGCCATTATCGTGCACAGACGCACAAAGGCTCTCCAGTATGGGATTGCATTCACTGTCAAGAAATCGGCCCGTGAGAATTCTCCTGTAAGTGGTTGAGAATAGAGAGCGCGCGTATGGACGCACACTCAGGAAACGCAAAACATTTGTTGTGTTTACATGGGCAGCAATCTGCCACAAATTGCAACACTTGGAATAATAGACTGACATTAAAAAAAACGTATACAGTTATGACGGATTATGTAGAGTGTTCTTTTAGTTATATTATTATACAGTGGTACCTCGGCTCACGAACGCTTCAGCTCACGAACTTTTCGCCTCACGAACATTAAATTCGTGAGCATTTTGTCTCGGCTGACGAACTAGTTTTCGGCGGACGAAACAAATCTCGCGACACGAGAAATCGCGAGAAGCTGACGCACGCTCACGGCGTCCCAGTTCGTCGCCCCCTTTGTTTGAGTGCGGACGTGGTTTGTGTTCGGTAGACATTTTGGATCATTTTGGAGTACTTTTGGAGTGTACTTTTGCTACCATGGGATCGAAAAAGACCCCACAAAAGGCTAGTGTTAAGCCTAAGAAGACATTGAAGAAAATTACGGTCGAGCAGAAGAAGGAGATCATCGACAAACACGAACGAGGTGCGCGTTTGTCAGCATCAAGTGAGAGCATCAAGACCATGTTAGCAAAGTGGAGCGATGTGCAGGATTTTGTCGAACAGTACCATTCAGAAAAGACTGTGACTATGAGAATCATCAACATGATGAATGATAATGTGATGCCTCAGTTTCGTAAGACCTTACAACTCAGAAAGCAACAGGTGTCAATTAAGAGGTTTTTAGTCAGCAACAAGGATAAAGAGTCTCCTAAGAAGCAAAGAAGAGAAGCCACACTGGAGGACTCTCCTTCCAAACAGTAACTCCCTCCCTCCCTCCCTCTTCCTCCCACTCCATTACATCAAGCCTTCAACTACTGTACCATCACAAAGGCAAGTTGCAAGTTTTGCAAATAAAAACACTTTACTATACAGTACAGTGTATTTCTTTAATTACAATACAATAGCACATTTATTATACATAAAATAAGGTATATTTTTTGTAGTTTTAAGGCTTTTTTAGTAGAAAATTGTGTTTTATGGGGACCTGGGAACGGATTATTCTCATTTCAATGGTTTCCTATGGGAAATACTTGTTTGGAAGACAAACTTTTCGGCTCACATACTCTCTGTGGGAACCAATTAAGTTCGTGAGCCAAGGTACCACTGTAGATATACAGGTCTTAACACTTATTAGACCGACATCCAATGTAAAATTAACTGCAGTGGTAATTGCCGAAATCCTTTCCATACTGCATATCTGTGAGGAAGCTCTTTAACCCAATGCATTTTCATTCACTGATTTAGGGGGAAAAGAAAATTCTGATATGAAATGATAGTTATTTATAGGCTTTATATGATCAGGATTTTTCCGCCGCTCATCAATCTGTGACCAACGATGAAAACATTACAAAAAAATCAGCAAAAATGTTGATATACATTAAATATAACATGCAATGTCTTAATCGCACAGCCAATGGTTGATCGATCAGGCAAATTAAGATTACAATTGATCACCGATTTTGCATAAAATGCTAAATATTGTCTGATCCCGATCCAGCCGTCTAGTTTACTTGCATTCCTGAACAGGAAACGTATTTTCCAGTATTCACTCACACATCATTAAACAAACATGAACTCATTCACTGCCATTGACGGCTATCGACGTCAAAAATTCATTTGAACTATTTCTATTAGTTTACCATTTTTTTCTATTTTTGTTAACATGTATGAAAACATATTTTTTTATTGTACAGAACAGATATAATTTGTTTAATTAATTGAGTTAACTAGTGAAGTCATGCGATTAATTACAATAAAAAAATGTAATCACCTGACACGATTAAAATTTTAAATTGTAATTAATCGCATGACTTCATAGTTAACTCATGATTAATCACACATTTTATATCTGCTCTAAATCTACAATTTTTTTTCTAGGTTTCCATACTCTTGCTATCAAAAGTGGATTTTTTTTAAACTAATAGAAATAGTTCAAATTCATTTTTGACGTCTATAGCCGTCAATGGCAGTGAATGAGTTAATAGCGGACATATGCTGTTCTTGTCTACGGGGTTTGTTTGCCTGTCCCCATGGCTGTACTTCCTCTATATCCAGGCGTTGAAGTGACTTGACGTAGATGATCCTTGTTATTTCCAACTATTGCATCGGTGCCTTACACCACTTGGCTTCTAATGATGAGTGCTCTAATATATTTGTTCAGCACAATGTATACTGTACATACAAACATGTTGATTTTGGGTAAATAAGATTCCATTGATACCTTTTTTTTTTTTTTTAATAGAGCAATTTGCAGTCGTACAGTATCCTAGGATTATGGTACAGCATCTGTCCTGTTCCTGTTCTGTTTCGGTCCAAAAAGTAAACATTTGGTCATCAGGCAAACATGTTAGTCATGTTAAATTACTTAATTCTTGAAACGTTGCAGCTCATTATCTCACCAACATGCTGCCCCATTCATGTGTAGAAAGCTAATGATGTAATGATTTAAGAAAAATTGATAGGCTACTTTAAAGTGCAGTAGACTTATTTTGTTTCTAGTTTTACGCAAATGTATTTCGCTAGTTCAGCATTAGCACAGATAATTCATCATTATTTGTTTGACTAAAAAGACAAAAAAAAACCTTTCTGAAGTAGCATCTTTTGCAATATTAAACCACCAAATCTATTTTTTTTTGTTGCAAAACGAATCATTTCCAGTATATTTAATAATAATGAATCGCAATAAGAAAACATATATAGGTCATCTTTGTTGTTGTATTTAAAATGTTTTAGCACCCACATACAAAAAAAAATAAAAATACAAAAATATATATATATATATATATATATATATATATATATATATATATATATATATATATAAAAAAAAAGGAGAGCAATGATGATGACATGTCAAATCGGTAAAATTACCGAATGATCAATTCTGAGCTCTCCAGAAAAAAATAAATAAAAAATAAATAAAAAAATAAAATGTTTTACATGAAGATATTTAGACGCAAGACATTATTACAAGCTAGAAAAGATTTTCAAATGACCACAAAGTCAATTTTCTATAAGACTTGTTTTTTTTAATATTCTGTCAGTGAGTTTGTAAGCGTAAGAGGACATAGCTGTACTTCGGCTTCAGTCTCATGTGCACGAGCAACATCCAACATGATGTAGAAACCACCTTGGGCTCCTTATAGTGTGTTATATGCACTTCTACTGTACGTCGGCACCCACCCCTTTGATTGCGCGGGTGATTTTAGTGATGCCGCTGAAGTCTTAAGAAATAAATTAGGACATCTGGTCTCGTGGGAAAGTTAGAGTGAGGAAAGCAGAGCATGGGAGGGTTAAGGGAAGACAAAAAAAAACAAGATCATAAAGAAAGTCAAGGAGCTGTAAGGAAGATGAGAACAAGGGAATAACGGTCACAGGAATGACTACTCTCCTCATAGCTATCAACTTGAATGCGAATATGTTGGCGCATCCATCTGATGTCATATAAAGTGGATTATACAATTTCAGTGAATCCATTATGCATTACGCTGTTTCCTATTGAATTAAACACACCTAACCATCAGGATATGCACACACCATTCAGTTGGCCAGAAATAGAAATACATTTTAATAGTATTGTGTCATCTGACTGGGAGTGTTTTGTTCCTTAAGACTCCTTTATGTGCAACAAATAGATTTACATGTTAAGGAGGGACACAGTGCGTGTCACCATGATGGAATTAGCCTGCAGGCCCCAAGCTGCGCTCCTGAGTAGCATGCCGTTGAGTAGTATACTATGAAATATTAACTGTGGATGTCATGCAATAGAACCTCACTTCAAACGTCTCCACCTGCCTGCATTGTATTACGAAAAACTCCAAAAACATGTGATCCAATCGGAAGAAGAGGGTGACGATGTCACAGAAGAACAATCGTCGTGGAATGACAGCCGATGATGACCTCTTGAATATTTGAGAGCAGATTTCACATGTAGGCAATAATTATGATTTGTGAAAAGATGAGCAATCATATTTCTGAGATGAAACGAACTGGAGGTGTGGAATGGCGCCGATAAAATAGAGCCTGCACCCCATATAAATGATTCATGGGGAAGAGAAATGCCTGTGAGCCTTTGTTGATGTGTGCGCTCATTTACTATTTGGAGTGAACCTTTATTGAACGCCGTGTTAACAGTACATTTCTTAGAAGTCTTTGTGGTTAGAATCAATGTAATTCTGGATACAATACACAACGTTAGGAACACCTGCACAGTTTTGACACTGACAGTTTTGCATACAGCTCCGGTCCATGGCACATTTGGTACAGGCCGCACAGAGACTGAACAAAAATAATATTTTTTATTAGAAAACTCAAGGGCCTGCTCCTTTTACGTGCTGCTCATCTTCGTAAGGTCACAAGTCTGTACGGAAGCGTATTGCATTCATTTGAAAAAAAAAAAACCCTCCTGTTTTTCTGACTAATTTTGGGGGGGAGCTTTGTTTTTTTGAGTATTTTTTTTAAATTTTCAGTTTTTCTGAATATTTTTTCCTGTTTTACTGAATTTTTTTTTTTCGGTCAAATTTTTTTTCGGAAAAACAGGCTGAAGAAAATTATTCAGAAAAACAGGAGGAAAAAATACTCAGAAAAACAGGGAAAAAAATTAAAAATATATATTTCAAAAAACTGTTTTTTTTTAACGAAAAACAGAGCTGGTGTTCTGTTTTTCTGAGTATTTTTATTTATTTTTTTTACCTCTGAACTCCAAGTGACTTGTTGCAGACTCGCTAATAGCGGAAGCAGACACTTTCCCGCATACCTCCATATGCAATAAGATAGTCATGTTTACTTATTAGCTCTCAATAAACAATGAATGTGTATACTGTACTGTGGTTTGTTCTCTAATCTCTGAGGGAAAACCTTTTTAAAAAATATTCAGAAAAAACAGAAAAAATATTCAGAAAAACAGAAAAATAATTTTATAAAACAGGGAAAAATTACTCAGAAAAACAGAAAAAAATTACTCAGAAAAACAGAAAAAAAATATTCAGAAAAACAGAGGATTTTTTTAAACAAAAAAAATATTCAAAAAACAGGGGAAAAATATTCAATAAAAAAGAAAAAAATACGCCAAAAAACAAAGCTCCCCCCAAAAATTAGTAAAAAAAAAACAGGACTTCCGTAAGTCTGCAAACAAAATTATATATATATAAAAAAAAAAAAACATCTTTGGAGAACTTTGCGTGAAAAAGTGAAAAATACGGGTTTATCACTTCTGGTTCAAATTCTCACACACCAAAACCATCTGCGTAATATCTGCCGACAGGCTCGCAAATGAGCTAATGAATCCGTCAAAACTGTCAAAAAGCACTGAATACCTTGCTTTCATTTCATTTCCAACATCTTATCTCTGTTAAGCAAAATTTTCTGCAATGGCAACATGCCTCAACATACGAAAACACATTTTGTGTATCGTATTTCTCAAAATGGGACCCGCTCATTGATGAGAAACACAAGCAAGGCTCCCACTAATCAAAGCTACATTCAGCGCAGTGGTGTGTTTCTACGTGTTTCTATGTTGGTCGTGTCAAAATATTGCTGTACATGATCCGTCCGTGGGTCCTGTAGCTTTATCGTGCCGTTTTGTGACTCAGCAAAGCGGTTGAAAATAAAAAATAGTGGAAAAAACATTCTTTACTTCTGTGGCTTTTCACACACTGAAAATGTGCACATTATATTACAATATCATAATTAGTTTGATAAATTTACTGCCCGCCGAGCCCATCAGAAATGCTATTAAAACAGCAATATCTATCTTAACCAATGAGACAATGATTGGTGATCTCGTAGCACAATAAAAATGAAATCAAATAAAAACTACAAAACATGCACGATGGCGGACTCTCAGACAAAATGATGAAAAGAATATTGTGAGAAACACCACATACTCGCTAATGTGCAACATTTGCGTGTGTGTGTGTTTTTTTACGACGTTCTTGGGCACCTTTTTTTTTATTTTCACCCTCCCCAATGGTGGTCCAAAAGTTAAAAACGAAGGCTATTTTTACCTCACAAAAACCGGTCTGTTGGGCAAAGTACATCAGCGGGGATGAAAATCAGAATGACTTTTCGTTTCAGTTTAAGCGATACAATTGAATGTGCGACATCAAACTGCAAAAATAGCGTTCTTTGAGATGTACAGTGAAATTTAGGACCACAGACATGAACCAAGTTTTTACAATATACAAAATCCTGTTTAACAGCATTTCAGGTGCATGTGTGATGGGCCAAGTGAGAAGCAGAAAGAGGAATAAAACAGCCTAGAACGATGACGAACGGGCCGCGGCGTCAGACGATGACGTGTGATCAGAGGAGAGAATAAGATGGAGATGAAGTTGACAAAGAGGAAGAAGAATGAGAGACAGCCGAAGCCGTGAGGATGACAGACGCAAAGGGCACGGAGGAATCAAAAGTAAGAACGGCTCTTTGGAAGTTGATCAGCCCAAGCTAGAAGAAGTATTTCGTTTTTTTTTGAAATATTGCATTCACAATGATTGAGAACTAACCTTCGTCTTTGGTGATGGAAAGAAGAGGGGAAAAAAATTAGGATGAGAAAGCAGCATTTATCAAAGTTTGGGATAGGAGTCATGAGGCTTTTCTCCAGGAAAAAAAAAAAAAGGAGTCATGAGGCTGAAGATTATTTCAAAATAAAGGTCTCGTAAAGAAGCTGAGTGGAGGACTGTAAGCGCCCTTTCTATTTTTGGAAAGTGTACTTTTGTAGCGTATACTTATAGCATCCAGTGTACCTGTGGAGCTTGAATTCTCTGCAGGGTTACCAGCTGTGGGAGAGGGGAAAAATTCATCATTAAATAATGATGGCCTTCCATCTTGAAATGGAGATTTGCCGGAAACCAATTCCCAGAGGAGTCGGATGTCCATACGTATTCACACTCACGCCGCATATCTGGTTTTACCCCTGACTCATCAAAGTACTAAAAAATGACTCGACAGTGCAGGGATGAAAGTAATTTTTGTCTTTTGATCATTAAATTAATTAATAAAACGAGGGTTGGGCTCGACCCATAGAAAGACATCTTACGCCATTTCTATACTTAGACAATAAACCTTTGGGATGAACTGGAACAGATTGTGAGCCGCCTCTGACCTCACAAATCTGGAGGATGAACAAATATCCCCGATGACACTTGAAAATGAATCAAGCGTGGCAGCCGTGAGAGCTATTTTTATTACTATACTCCTAATGCCCCACAGTGTCTACTCTAAATAAGTTTGTGTTTACTTGCCTTTTCTCAAACTGTCTAAAATCAAATCAAAATCTGAAAAGGCCCAGTGTGATTACTGAAACACACTTAGAGCTGCATACAACGAAACTCCTGAATGAATATTTGTGGGGAGTTATTTTCCTTGCAGACATGCAAATGAGTTGTAATGTCCTGTGGAAACTCTATTATCGAATCTATTGTGTTCCTTTGGAAGATAACCTGCTTTATTGTGACAAAAGGCTACCTGGAAATATTGTGAGGAATCCATACAGGCAGGCTGACACGGGAGAAACACACAGCAAATGGCTCTATAAATACAGTGTGGAGGTAATGTTCATCGTGTAAAGTGGGCGGATTAACTGGAACCAGGTCAGAGCAAAAGCAGAGCATGCTCCAGCTTTTCTCCCATTTAGCTGCCTTTCTTGGCATCTTGTTAACGCAGCGGCCTTCTCCAGTTCAGTCCACAAAATACTAAAAGAGCGGATTATCCATTAGACGTTTGTTACTTGACGTTAACTCATTCACTGCCATTAGTTTTTTTTCCACTTTTGTTAACAAGAGTATGAAAACCTACAAAAAAATGTATTGTACATTGAGAACAGATATAAAATGTGATTAGTCATGAGTTAACTATTGAAGTCATGCGATTAATTACAATTAAAAAATGTAATCGTCTGACGCCTCTCATTTTTTTTATATTTTCTTTTGTGTTTAATTACTTAAATTTCTACATCTGTTCTAAATGTACAATACATTTTTTTCCTGGGTTTTCATACTCTTGTTAACAAAAGTGGAAAAAATGTGAAACTAATAGAAATAGTTCAAATGAATTTTTGACGTCTATAGCCGTAAAAAAATGTAATCGTCTGACGCCTCTCATTTTTTTATATTTTCGTTTGTGTTTAATTACTTAAATTTCTACATCTGTTCTAAATGTACAATACATTTTTTTCCTGGGTTTTCATACTCTTGTTAACAAAAGTGGAAAAAATGTGAAACTAATAGAAATAGTTCAAATGAATTTTTGACGTCTATAGCCGCCAATGGCAGTGAATGAGTTAAAGTGGAAGTCAACCTAAAACATTTCTTGACAATAATGTGTGACCTCACTAGTCTAAACATGACATTCCGATTAATATTACATTTGTGGAATATGAGTTATGAAGCAAAATCCAGCCGTTTTTGTCTATCTCAGGAGATAGGCCATTTTGCCACCTGCTGTCGATTTAAGATGACATCATAGTTGCTCTGGGCTCAGGCAGCGACCAATCACAGCTCACCTGTTTTCTGAAGCTGAGCTGTGATTGGATGTTACCTGAGACATGAGCAACTGTGATTTTTGAAATGTGATTTGGAGTCTGAAATTTTGGACTTTTGACGACGTAGAGGTCGGATCTAGGACCACATATGAAATCGACCCAGGTCGGATATGAAAAAATCTGATTTGAGGCATTCAGACTGTCATAAAATAGTCAGATAGAGGTCGCATGTTTGCATAAAAAAAGCCGATCTGGGTCGCATTTGCCGCTAGTGTGAACGTAGCCTTAATCAGAATGTCATGTGTGAGGTCATATATATAACATATTACTGTTAATAATTCTTTTTGGGTTGACTTCCCCTTTAAGTGTAAGGTGCTACTTCATCACACCAGTTAGCGACTTTAATTCAACCGATACATATTATTGATTGACCAACCACAGCTTGTCTTCGTTTTGCCCTCAAATTAGACGCTTCCGTAATACTGTCTATCTTTTCACTGTTATACTGTAGGAAGCCGTCTGTCATATTTCAATGAAGCATTTTGTGTTGTTAATGCCAAAACACGATTGGTAATTAATCGACTTCACGCTATAATCCACATTGTTGACTAGTCTGTTTGCCCCCTATGCTGTATAGCTCAGAGATTACATGTGTGATTATCCGGACTGCAGTGCTTGAAAGCACATCCTCCATCCTTGTCAATATCTTTCACTATGTTCTCGTCTCTTGTAAATGAGTCGATGCATTAATCCATTAATGAGAAGCACTCTGCAGCAAGGTGAAGAGAGAAGGATGAAAAGAGGGAGAAAAAAAAAAGCCAAAGGTCAAGTTCAGCAATCGGTTTAGAGGTGGACAAGGGATCAAGGCTTTAGTCTTTTTTCTCTCGAGTTAGCCGGAGTGAAAAATGCACCACGGTGAGGAAAACTGCCGTTGTTGTGAAGCACTTACGTATTAAACTCATCCATCCTGAGAGCGAGGAACGATGAGAACGAGAGCATCGACACAGCAGTCATCATTCACCTGTAGCATAGCCTGGTTTGCATAATGTGAGCACCCAAAGTCCTTTATGACCAGCACAGCCAATAAACACGGACCAGTTCAAACCTGTTGTTGTTCCTTTTCTCTTCTCGTCTCGTTTGCATCCTTTCAACTGACCCGTTTCTAGCCCAGAACCTTTCGCTTTCCGATCTGCTTCTTGAAATCGAATCACTCAAGACACGGCAATGCTGGCCATTGAACCTACCGACTAATCAAACAACAATAAAGAAAGTTATTGCCAATCAACCTCACTCATACGTTTAATCATTCCATTTAGTTATGACATTTTAATTAAAAAAACAAACAAAACAAAAACACGTGCAATTAGCCGTTTATTTAAAGCAGGGGTCAGATTCTTTATTTTGGCATCCTTAGTCATGATCGGATGGTGAGCGGCAGTTGAGGGACTGATAAGCCAGTGCCACGTTGGATCCATCATTACAACAGCTTGGGGTGTTGCATAAGCGCTCCTAGCTTGCGCTGAGGGCCAAACAAGAATCTATTCTACTGTTCAGGTAATGAGATAGTAGTTGACGATCACACATAAATTCGAATTACCCTAACCTATTTTTTCCCCCAATAAGTAGTAATGCAGTATTGAGATTGTATATTTATATTGTATATTTTTATCTTGCGTGTATATTCATTTAAACTTTTTATTCTCTTTAAATCCTATTTCTAGGGGATAAATAAAGTTATGTTGAATTGAGTTGAACCTCCATTGTGGGTTCTGTAGTTCCTGGTCCATTGTTTCATGTAGTGTCTTAAATTTGTAGGTGTTTCTCCACTCCTGACCACAAGATGGCATTGTTAAAAATTGAAGAATGAAGAACGAAAGAGGAAGTGTTTAAGCACAGTCAAATTTTCATTGAAAACGTATCCAATGTCAGCTGCAGTAATCCTGCTTTTTAGGCCTACAGAAAGCGACGGCTGTAGGTTCATTTGATCATTTACATCTCTGAGTAGGATTTATTTTATTATTATTTTATTATTATTATATTATTGTGAGATGATAAGTTTGCTAGTTTGTGAAAAAGTTGGATGTGTTTACAGAACACACAGGGGGATTTATTATGTATTTAAATGTGGCTATATTAATTTAAATGTGTTTTTACAGACCTCCAGGAAAATTATGGGCTCAAGAGATTTCACTTATTGGGGAGGTGGTCTGGAAAGTAACCGCTGCAATAACCCCCTCCATTACTGTGCTCAGGTAGATGTGTCATGGGTTTTGTTAGTTCTCCCCACCACTTTATCATTTGGGCCAGCATACGACGGAACCCCAAAAGACAAAACATGGGAAATTGGCCCCCAGTTGAGTCAGTTGGACCTCCACACAGCAATTTGAGAAACAGTAAGACACTGTCTTTCTGCAATTCCAACATTTTTCTTTCCTAGAAAGGCTACCATAGCCTAAATTGTACATTCACAAGCAATGCAGCAAGAAAACAAGGCAGAGGGATCCAGCAAAATAGACTAAAAGTAGTCAGCTGAGAGATGATTGATGGCGACGGTATTTCATTGATTAACACCTTTTATCTGTTTTTCTTTTTCTTTTCATCCAATCTATTATTTCCTATATTCCACTTCTAATTGCTTCTCTCGCTCCCGTGCCACTACAGAGCCACAAGGTTTGAATATCTCATCAATAATTCATAGCTTCTCCCCACATATATACTGTATGTACAAGGCCTTGAATTCTGGTTAATTCGGTATTGTCTTATAAAACAAGTGCAGAACAACACATCTTTCATGTGAATGATTAAGCTGCTTTCCACCCGCCACTTTGGAGGAAGACAGGAGACAGTAATTACAAGAAAGACCGTCTTTTTTTTCTTGCTTTTCCCCCCCTTTTGCTTACACATTGGCTTTCCAACGACAGATCTGTGAGTGAATATTTGAACTATGAAAATTAATATGTTCTTATGTTGTATTAGTTTGATACACAGATTGATCATAAAGGCTATCATGTGCCTGGGAAAAAAAAAAAAACTATTAAATCAATTGCTTCCTAATAATTCGGAGACAAAAGAAGCTGGTTGTTTAAAAGAAGTGGACCGTGGACATGTGAAATGTATAAATACAATAGCAGGACAAAGGAAGTCGGGTAAACTGTGGCCGCCTGAATACAGTATACAGACGCTCCCCTACTTACGAACATTCGTGTTACGAACAACGGTACATGCGAACATTTCTGCGCGTACAGTATGTCGAAAAATGTTCGGAAAGAAATGCTGTAAGTTCGATTTTGTATTGCGCGTAGTGCTTCTTTCCGCCGCTAATACCGACGATTGGCGCTGTGAGAGCTCATTGGAGGCTGAGCAACGTGGCGAGGAGGAGGAGGAGGAAGAAACGCCGGTCCCCAGGAAGCAGGAAATAACTTTTGAAGCCGATTCCAGCGACGACGAAGAATCTCTCATGATATAAAATCCTCCCCTTCCTCCTCCTCCATCATCTCCTTAAGCATCGAGTACATCTTCCAAAAGTAAGTTAAACTTCATTTTATTTATCTTATTACGTACATGTACATACTGTGTGTGTTTGTCTCTCTCTCTCTAACATACGTAGTACAGTACAGTACTGTACGTATTCTCTCCATTTTATTACGTTTTTTTCAGTACAAACCAATGCAGGTTACTTGTACAAGCCTTAAACATACTTATATAAACCTTCAATATACTTATATAGGCTTTAAACATAAATTATAATACAAAATATAGCACTGAAGCAACTTACGAACAAATTCACCTTACGAACGATCGTCCGGAACGTAACTCGTTCGTAAGGTGGGGAGCGTCTGTATATACAAATGTGCAACACAAGATTTCATGAAGAATTCATGAGTTTTGCATCTTCTTTTCCATGTTGTGGCGGTTTATGAGTGCCCAGTGCATGGGTCGGATGCACAACTTTAAACACAAGCTTGCATTTTCAGCTTTCACAACAGCTTGGTTTTATTAAAGGACTCATCCATCCATCTTCTATACCCCTTATCCTCACTCGGGTCGTGGAGTTTCGAAAAAAAAAAATGTTTTCTTATTTGTGCTATTGTGTGAGAATGAATGACATTAATGACTTTGAAAATGTGTGCACGCTCGTCTATTTGAGCTGGTCACTGGTTTCACTTGGTCTCATTAGTCTGCCAATCAGCTCATTGTCTGGCCTCTTGCCTGAATGCTGTTTTTATTTTTCCTTTAGTCCTGTCTGCTCCTTGCTGTTCCATACCTGCTCCCTTTGACCTTTTTACTTGACTGTCTGCCAACATTTTGAGCACAATCAAATCCATTTTTAGTTCCCACCATCATTATTTGAGACAGATCTCTTGTCTACATTTCTCTGCCTTTCATTTGATTTCATTTTAGAAAATATGGAGCGCATGTCATTAACAGTTATACAGTATACTACTCAATCTAATATGATAAGACTCTTCTACTTCAGAGATGGAATGGCTGTTCAGTAAGGAGTGAGGACGTGTATAAATGCAGTCCCCAAAAAAACAAGAACTGCGGTCTTGCACACAGGCCAATTTAAGCGCCGCTCAGGCTTTGAATGGAAAAAAACGGATGATTAAGAATCAGTTGGCCAGTGGGTGGATATCATCTGCTAGCATCACTGATAAACTGTGTCGCAATCCACAACTCTTCCCAGGCATCTCCAATAAAACCAGCAAGGTGTCATCATCATGTCTACAGTATTTGTAACTTTGAAAATGCTTAATTTTTGTGTTTACTGCCCTCCTAACTTATTTTTTTCACGTCATTTTTCCCCGGTTCAGGTTTGCTCCTGAATCTCTGTCTACCTGCTGCCCACTTCTTGGAAAAAAATAAAATAAAATAATAATAATACAAAAAAATAAATAAATAAATAAATAATAATAAAAATAATAATAATGATAATAATTAAAAAAAAAAAAATATATATATATATATATATATATATATATATATATATATATATATATATATATATATATATTCCTGCAGTAAATGTTGCAGCACCAAAAATGTTGTGTAATTTTAGATAAAAAAAAAAAAGGATAAGAGGTGGGGTTATAAGTCAAGGGACTCAGCTGGACGAGGAGGGGCCGCAGATGAGATGCAAGGAGGCATAAAATGAATATGGACATAAGGAACCTCCGGCACCAAATTAAGTTTGTGGAAACATATGCCGGGCTTCCAGCATATCCTAAAGCAGACACTTATCTAACATGGGTGTGTGGGAAAAAAAAGCAAGCTGTTTGTTTACTCATATCCCACTCCCCTTAACGTTAACATTGTACTAGACCAAAATCAGAGGGCTTTTAAAAAATGTATTTGTAACTGCATTTGTGCCGCATTACACAATAATGAGATATTGATGTCTATAGAGCACCTACACACAGCTTGCTGTTAGATCTCCTATTGATGAAATCATAAATCTGTTCAAATGTTATTTATCTGCTTGGCCAGAACCACATATGCGGCACTGTCCTGATCCTGCACTGAATAATTTAAATGATAGTAATGTTCATGTTTTATATTTTTGTAGGTGTAATGTTGCTATATTTCATACTTTTAATTTAAAAAAAATCCCTTTATCACACTACAATAGGGTAGAAGCGATGCTAGTAATGTTACTGGTTATACACCATGCTTATGTTTCCCTGTTTTTCAATCAAATCTGTTAAATTAAATCAACATAAAAAGAGGCAGCTCATTTAATTAGTTTTTTTTTTTTAAATGACTTGCATGGCAAAAGTGAGAAAGCTGTGCAAATAAATATCTGCAGAAAAATCACATATGAATAGATGGCCATGAAACACACGCTGAAGCTTTTTCTCGCTCAGCAAGGTCACCAGTTCAGCACTTCAGAATGGAAAAGCTAATATAAAGCAAGCCTCACACCTGCATGGAGATCTGCACCAAAATACAGCCTATGGCTCAACTTTCCTACCAAACATAATTCAAATAGATTTATTTAACAGTCTTCTGAAAACTACATGAATGCATCATAAAGATGAATATGTGTATCAATACATCAATTAAAATAATTCAGTTTTTAAAATGATCACTATTGGAGACTACCAATTTGTTTTAGTCATATTTTGCATTGGTTTAGAACAGTGGTTCTCAACCTGGGTTTGATGGAACCCCAGGGGTTCGGTGAGTCAGGTGTTTGTGGCGGTCAAGACACACATGCGACTTGTGGCTGTTGTGATGGTACGTCGTGTGATTTCTTTGTTATTGTAATCCCGTCATACTAATGATGTCAAGCAAAAAAAAAGAAAGTGGTTGGACAAATATGTGCAATATTAATTCACATGTATGGTGTTCTACAGGGCTCAATTCTGGGGCTTCTGCTGTTTACATTGTATATTCTATATATGCTAAACATAAATCTAATGATTATTTTTTTTAAACAATGCATGCAACTACCAATGTAGGTTATAACCTGGGCTGCAATCCATTCTGTGTGCACAGCCTTTTTTTTTTTTTAGCCATTAAAAAGTGAACACAAGAAAATGACAAACATATCCTGTTTGAAAGCCTTTTCCCCTTTAGGCTGAAGGCATTCTACGAACTCTAAATGAGGTCTCTGGAGATGATTTCAAATGTAAAATACTGCCCCTGCAAACTGTGGGGCAGTGAGGAGATGGATGAGAATCAACACTCACTCTTTTCCTGACCAGTCCTTTTTGTCATCCTTACTTTCCTAGTTGTTGTATATTCTTATCTGGTGCTCACAAAAAATTGCTCACCGACTGAACAACAACGAACAAATCATGATTATTTCAAACAAATGCAATTAGAAATGATGGTGATGGCACTTAACGCAGAGATCATACTTTAGAGCACACTCCCTCCTCCCTCTCAGCAATCTGAACTGGCTGCTTGCAGTTATTTCAAATGTGCACTTAAAACCCCGGAGCATCTGCCTTGATTCCACATAAGCCTTCAGTCAACAGATCCCAGGATGGAGCGAGTAAAGCGCTCAAAAGTGCACACAACCGGAAAGGATTGTTTTATTCTCCATCCACCTCAGAAAAGAAAATGTGTATATATTCAACGGAAACTCAAAAAAACTATAGCTTCATATTATGAGTATCATATGCATGATGTAAATGACATGCAAATCAACAAGTTTGCTTATAGCAAAGCACAATTTGATATTGCCATACACCACCACTCCCTTCATCACCATCAGCATGATCATGACAAAAACCTTTCTTCGATATTCCCCACATGCTGCCTGCTAGAGTGCGACAGCGTCCGTAAAGGCGTTCATCATGCGCCAGTGAGTTCTTACCTTGAGTTGTGGCGTCTCTGGAGAAGTGTGGGTGCGCACGTTTGCAGCCAAACTATCCAAAACGGGAAGAGTGGATCTGTCTGGACTTGAGAGGGCAACAGACGATGAGCAGAAAATGCCAGCAGTCGAGAGCGCAGAGGAGGAGAGAAGAGATGCAACTGCAGCTCCTGCTCCAGCACCACCGTCTGCGCTTTGGCTGGGAAGAATTACTTTGCTCCTTTCTGACTGCCAGCCCTCCCTGCTCCACTCACCAACTCCACACTCACTCACTCACTCACTCACTGAGAAAGAAATCATCTTTCATGTGAGATCACCGTTCCAAGCTGATTGAAGCGCAACATGCCCAAATGTGTCCCGCTCCATCCCAGTCTAAAACTTGCATGTTATACGGCCAAACAAATAGTCTCTCTGTGTAGGCACATCAGAGGAGTTTGGATTAAACTGTGGGATTATGCTTTAAACGTTCATCATTTTATCTCATGCGCTGTTGGACAATGACATCAGTGTTTGGCAGATGAGCGCCACTACTACGTGGGCAAAGATGGAGGGGGGAAAATAGAGAGACAATGAAAATCTTCCACTTCCGTTATTGATAATGTGAATGTAAGGCATCATGCGGTAGCCTGGTGACCCGTCGTGCGTTAGGAGGGGTCACAAGGGTCACGGGTGAGGTGTTTGGCATGTGATGTTCAGTGTATGTGACCGTGTAAACATAGCCAAGGCGGTGTGCCTGCTGACAGATGGCTACTGTAATGACGCAGGAACTAACGCCTGGGTTCAAGCGTATGTTTTCTCAGATTATGTGGAAACTAGAGAAGCAGTATAGTTGTGTTTTTATTAGGGGTGTTAAAATTTGTGTGTTAATTTAAAATTCCTCTTAACTTCACAAATTTTTTTAATGTAAAAAGCCTGTAAAGCCTGTACTAGGGCAATTCCAGTCTCAACACAGCAGACACGTCCATGTCAAAATTTAGCAGTAAAACATTTAATAATAATAATGCATATATTTGTGGAGACTGGGGTCAAGCTGTATTTTACAATTTTAAAAATGTGCAGAGTTTCACAATTTACTTTATGTTAAAGATTAGATAGCTCTTAATATGAAAAGAAAAATGCACTGAACCTGTCTTACAAATGCAAATATGCCATCTAGTGGCAGAAAAATGACCTCAACACAAATCAATATCACACTTTAAAGTACATCTTTTAATATTAACGCAATTTTATGCATTATGAAATTACTGTATCAATGACTAAAAGATACAGCCATAGTTCTATTTGTTTAAAAATTGCCCCCCCCCCCCTACTTTTTGTCAGTAAGGTGCGGGCTTTAGGACCCAGATGCGGGAAGGCAGAGCAAGGAGGCAGAGGTGCAGTCCAAAAAGAGGTTTAAATTTCTAATCAAAAAAAAAACTAACTTCAAAAAACAAAATAAACTGAACTAACAAAAGATGAAGCTAAACATGACAAAACAACTAAGGCGAGACTAACAATATGACATGGATCCTGATAAGGTAACAAGGTCGGCGTGACGTGGCGAAAGACTTACGACAGTGGCAACAGCAAAAATGAACCGACACAGACAGGGGGGAGACAACCGACTAAATACACCAACACTAATGACATGACAAGACACACCTGGCTGAGGGCACTGATTGGATGACACATGAGGGTGATGGGGACACAGGTGGACACAATCAGGGGTGACACAGACACCACACGAGGAAGGGCAAGTGACCAGAAACTAGAGGAGTAGACTTTTCACAATAAAACAGGAAATGACAAGACAAGGGGAACACACAAGGAAAACATGACAGGGAGTAAACAAAACTGAAAATAAACATGACACTTTTATGTTAACAAGGGTATAAAAACGTGTACATTGGGAACATGTATAAAATTTGCGATTAATTGTGAGTTAACTATTGAAGTCATGCAATTATTTACGATAAAAAAATTTAATCGCCTGACACCCCTAGTTTTTATATTAGTATCTCCCAAAAGTGAGTATATTCTTCCCATTTTGTAAATATTGTTTTCATGAAATACTTTTCTACGATGTAAAGAAGTTTGCTTGTATAGTAGTGTAAATTTCCTGTCCCCCCAAAATAACTCGACAGCCATTATTGACTAAACTACTGGCAACAAAAGTGAGTACACCCCTAAGTGAAAATGTCAAAATTGGGCCCAACTATTCATTTTCTCTGACTTGTTAGTAATACAAGGTCTCAAACTCTCTCATAACTGTCACTCAATGTTCAATATGGCATTTCGTCATAAAGAGCTCTTTAAGGTAAAAAAAGAAAAAAAGAATTGCTGCTCAACATAAAGATGGCCTCAGCTATTAAAAGATTGCCAAACTCCCCATTTAACTTACAGTATGTTTTCCCTCTAAAATGCATTACATGAATGACATGAATGGCTCCAATTATATACTGAGCTCATGACATACGTAAGAAGTAATACATTGCACACTTATGCTTTAGTCCAAACATTTACAGTTTTCATTCCCACAGTCATTCACCTGGAGCTTGCGGCAGGCTTTTCATTTTCTGAAAAGAGATGTCCATGTATGTGATAGATAGAGCGAGAAAGGTCAACAGAGAGAAAGCGAACGGGTTACAACTTAGCAAATAATAGCCTCATCAGTGAAGGTTTCTGATGGTTGTGCACTGATCCCGACAATGGAGCGTATTTGAAATCACTGTCTTAATGAGGAACACTGTCAGGACATGCGTATCCTTAATGCGTGCAAAAACCTCACATTACATCATTCAGGTAGAATCTGCACATAGTCTGGTTGGTTTTGACATTTTGGGGACATACTGTATCGCGCTTGCTGTCATTAGGGTTACTGGTGAGCAGGAGCCTATCTGAGCTGACTTCACCATCCAGCCAATAGCAGTGCACCTAACAAAAAAATAAAATAAAAAAAATCTCTACTTAAATAGGGAGTAGTGAGAGAAGTGAAATCTATTGCACAGAAAATTTTGAATAATTGTACTTAAGTAGAGAATCAGTGTACTTTACTGACATCAGGTAATTAATAAAATCAGTATCTCTTACAAAGCTTCTTAAAATGACTTTACTGTGTCTTTTATGTAACAAATGGTGCTTAAGTCTACCTGTAAATTTTTGACAAAGATAAAGGCAAAAACTGTGAAGATCGGGCTTTGGATTGAACATCAAGGGACAGAAATGTACTCATGTTATACATTCCGCTTTCTGACAGCAGCTTGGTAAAAGTGGACACTGGACAGTGTTGACTATATTGTCTCTAAAACCTGTCCACACACCACGTGTCGCCAAGAGAGCGCCGGCAGGACTCGTAAAAGGCAAACTGAGGTGTGAGAGAGCCATTATGTTTTGTAGTGAATGGCTGTATTCTTAATGAGAAGCACCTCCGTGGGTGCTGTGAAACCAGGCTGAAAAACACACTTATCATTAAAACGCCTGCGCTACTGGGGGAAAGAAGAAAAAAAACACGGAAAGAATGTGGTCAACTAAATTGTGCCATTAAAAGAGGAAGCAAAAGCACAGCTGTGTGGATGAAAGTGAACTGCATCATTGGTTTTGAGGACTCACAGCAAACATGTCTTTGTGCCAAATGTGTCACTCAGAGCTGGCAGGCAAGCTTCAAGGCCAACAGCCATTGAAAGAGGGGCTGAAAGCTTTGGCTCTTCTTCGCTCACTCACACACGCTATCTATCTATCTATCTATCTATCTATCTATCTATCTATCTATCTATCTATCTATCTATCTATCTATCTATCTATCTATCTATCTATCTATCTATCTATCTATCTATCTATCCATCCATCCATCCATCCATCCATCCATCCATCCATCCATATCTAGATATAAACCTAGCCAGTGATAGCCATATCTACCTGGCTATCTAGCTAGCTCTCTAGCTAGCCATCTATCTACAGCAAACGCAATTACGAATAAATTCAATGGATGGTGACCAGATTTTCAAAACTAAACAATTTCACTGAAAATTTATTTTTGTATACAATAAATCACCACAGGGACTATTTATAACAAATTTAATCGCTAGTCAATCCGGTGACCGGTGGTTATGCTAAATTAGGGTGACCAAACCTTAAGTCCTGTTCGGGCGTCCGGGGTTTTTATTAATTCTTGAAAATGTCCGGTTGGCATTGTGTTACTGATAGGAGGTGATGTACACTGTGTATGTGCGACTGGTACCACAATTTCAAAGCTGGGGCAAGTTTCCTCTTTTTTTGGAACTGGGAATATGGTCACCCTAGCTAAATGCTATCTTGGTTGACAGTTCAACAGCGCTAAACCAGTCACCGTTATCCAACTGTTTTTGCTCGGTCCCGGCAGCTATTGCTCACTGTAATATTGGAAACGAGCCAAGAAACAAGTTCTTAAGTAACTGAAGCATAAGGCTTTTACCACGAAAGCAGGAAGTAGTTCTAGTTCCAGTATGATAAAAACACGGGACGACTGGAAGTGATTAGATGCGGATGAGAATGCAAACGTGAAAGTGAAAATAAATAAGAAGGAGTTTAACAACTAAATTAATTTTTAACAGTGCTGAAAGGACTGAGCACATGGATTTTCACCCATATTTTCTCCCTGCTGGCTTTCATTTTGAATAAAATCCCAAACAGCCGTGAATCTACCCATGCAACATGTACTGTATCTTATTTTGGCATCACGTACATGTTCAGGACATGCGTGCGCCGCGCGCACACACACACACAAACACACTTTGGTGTTTTTACTGGACAGCGTCCCGTTTCCGTTTGACGGAAGCTCAGCTTTCATCTCGCCAGCCCTCTTCTCCCCTTCTGTCACCCACCAGCATCCCTCTTCGCTTCATTGCTCATCCAGTCTGCTTTTCCTACTTTTTTCTATCACTTCTTTTTTTTTTTTCGTTTTCAAGCTGGTCTCCGTTCTCGTGTTTGTTGGTCCCTCCTTGTGACCCTGCACAGGCCTTTATTCAGCTATGGTTTTCTTGATAATAACTAAAATAAGTTTTTATGTCAGTAACTATGGCATTGTACACCCATGTTGTCTCTTCTGTTTTAGTCTAATGATACACCTGGTAACAGGCATTCAAAAGAACAAGAAATTGAAGAAAACATGAAAACATCCCCCTATGACTATTGTGTACACCAACTCCCATATTGAGAGATAATATTGTGATATAGAATGCTTTGTTTCCCATGCCTAATGTAGCATAGGAGAGTTGGCCTTAATTGGCACAGCTATATTTGAGTTGTAATATAGGGCGACCATCGCCTCCTTCACGTCAGCACTGGTTTGGGACACATTAGAATACCTTTGCAAATTAAATGGCTTTTAAATAAAATCACATAAAAGGAGTAAACAACCGTGATTCTACAAGCTTGTTTTTATCTTTTATATATCAGTATATATCTTTAATCAGACCTGGGTCAACTCAAACTTCTGTTTTCTTCCACATTGTGGTTCTCATTAGTTGAAGTTTGTAACCAACAGGACTGTTAGAATGCGCTCAGCTAGACGTATACGTACAGAAATACTGTTAATTAAATTTACAAATGCAGAAAGAAGGCTTTGAGTGCTGACAGTTTCTATTCTTGTCCCGTCTGATCAGTGATATTTCCCAGACAAGTCCACAATTACGTAGCACCTATAACCTCTATTTCTTTCCTTTTTGCAGTACTTTCCCCACATGTAAAGGGGGGTCATCTTACGTCACACACAGGCCTATGTGCGGATGAATTGAACTTTATGAATTACCTATGAATTAGTGAGCATGATTGTGTGAGGAAATAAGGAAACAACACCTAGTTTTCCATACTCAATTAAGGTTTCCGCATATGCGAGCATCTCAAATTTGGTTCCTGTTGGCTTATGTTGCATGACCTTTGGCTTCATGAAATGCAACGCACCTGCTTCTCATGGCTTGAATTCGGTTGAATAGCAGATGAAGACACGATCTTTGTCGCAATTCATGCGCCATGCATTATAGGCGTGGAGGGAGAACATTGCCTTTGTGAAGGAGCCATCGAATTGGCATAACCTTGGCGCAACATTCCGACATTATTCATCATTCAAATACAGCCGCCGGAAGGTGCAGCGGCAACAGACAAAATAAACAACCACACAATAGAAGTGCAGTTCTTTTACCTTCCAGGAATTGCTGGCATCCTTGCAACATGGGGCCTTGAAGTAGCTTTCTGCAAAATGTGGTGTCAGAGAAAAGGAAAGAATAAGCAATAATCAAAATAATCAGCCTCTTGATATTTTTTTCTGACCAGTTGGATGGATTCTTTATGCAAAGGACAAGTGCACACTAATACAGATTTTAATACATTTATGAATCAAAACTGACACATTGAAGCCTTTTAAGCCTTGGAGCACAAATGAAAGATTTCCATTCTCATTTTGTATCTCCAAAAAGAATTCAAAAAGTGCTAAGGATTGAAATCAATTAAAACCAAGTCAAGGGAGGCTGCTATAAAATGGCATATAAATAAAATGCCTTGTAATTTCCTTTGGGATCATTCAAGCATGTACTTATTCCATTTCAAAAAATAATTAGAATAAAGTTGTGGTAAGTGAGGCCAATAGAGACGAAAAACAAACTTCACCACTTCACTAGCAACTGGCAAGCTGTCTGCCCCAACCCGACTGATGATTTTAAATTAGGATTAGATTGATTTGGAGGCCCTGTGGGGATCCTGAGCGTGCGAAGGAAGTGAATGGTATACACGACAAGAAGAAAAACTTTGTGGCATGGAAACTTCAAATTGAGAGTTGGGTAAGAAGGTGGGAGGTGTGATGTCTCTAGATTCCTGAGGTTATTAATATGGCTATTTTCAAGGACTCCAGCAATGATTTGGGTCAAACTATTTCCTCTTCCTCATGAGAAGTACCAAAAAAGTGCTGAAAAAATCTTGGTATGCTCGTCGTCCCCAGAACAAATCTCAGGAATACATTTCATTCCTTTTTAAAAGGATTTTTCACTTTTTAACAGGTTGTCTTTAATTCCCCTCTTTGTTTTTCCAATATTTTTTTTTCTTTTTTAAGCAACACTTCTGCCGCTGGTGTTGTGTTGAAAAACAACATGCAATTCAGCCTGCATGCATTCATTTAAAAGTACAATAAAATACATCCATTAGGCATCGTTTTTATTCCAAGCTCTAGCAGGTGGCCATTCTCATCTTCCACCTGTTCTTCTAAGCCTTGACATCACGTTTGTGACGTGCATTTATTTTTCGACTGTGTGGATAATATTGTTTAGGTTATGGCCACCTGAAGAGAATTAAAACAACTGGTGGACTTGAGATTGTCCTTTTCTGCCATCTGGTGGTTCAAGTTTTCTAGCCACAAAGCTTTCATTCAAATATTGAAACATTTACTACTACCTCAGTTACCTGTTGGACTAGGCTACTGAACTAAAAGCTATGGACCAGTAAAAAAAAAAAAAAAATAATAATAATAAAAATGAAAAATGAAAAGATAAGCTCATTAGTCTACCTTATGATTTTGAAAACATTTTGTGTCATCATAAATGTTAAAAATATAAAAATAAATATACCGTAGCAGCTCACAGTAATATTTTTCTATTATTATTATTATTCTATTTAACAGTGTTGACAAATGTAATTGAGAATTATGCTTTGCTGAACTGAAGTTTCTCACCAGGGAAATGTAGCAAGCTAAGCTAGCTCAATTACATCAAAGTTTTAATATTGAAACAATTTTTAATTGTACTTTTGGAGCATAATAAATGAACACTTTGCTTGATTCTAAAAACATATTTCTCCTCAACTACTTTTTAAATAGACCAGACCAATTTTGTTTTGTCGAGACGCAAACATGAAGTTTTATTCTACTGCAAACAAAAACAAGTTGCTAATGCTATATTAGCTAGCTGTTGTGATGATTAGCTTACCTGCTGTTTTGTTAAGGTTGAGAAATACCTGAATGTGTGTCCAAAATATGTTGTGTTATGTTGTGTGACTTTGAGGTCTAAATAACATGAATTTATTATGGTATGGAAAAGGGATTTATGAGACATTCACATCTCTGTCTCTTCCTTTGCCGTCTCCAGCTGTGCGCTTACCATCCCGCTCGGCTGCATTATCAGATTATTCGTAAGCATCTTTTTATTCACTTTGTTGGGCAGCTAGGTCCATGACGTCAAATGGAAGAGATGCATGAAAGGTTCAGAACGGCCTGGTGTAATGTACTCCTGTGGACAGAGTAGCTTCACAACTGAAAAGCTATTTGATGTTGAAAAGAATTATATTTGAGTTATGTCCATGCTAGTTGTGCTGCTATTTGTAATGCTTTTACTAGCCAAAACATTCAGCACTGGATGCAGCAAAAACTTGCTGGAGACTGTTGTTAGTTTCCTGACCTGGACACAAAATGAAATGTCTTCTCAATATTGCATCGGTCACATGTTTCTTTCTTTCATTTGGTGCGGCAGTGGTTAAAATTTACAAGTAGAAAGTGACACCAAGGGTCATCTGACACTCTTGTTATGGGCCTGCTATTCACTGATGATTGATTTCACTTCTCAGAATAGAATTGTGGACATTTTGATATTACTTTAGACTAGGACACTCTGATTTGATGTAAAGAAAACGATTTCCACAGCTAAGAGATGCCTCCCTGACAACGTTTCTGATTGTGGTTTGCTTTTGGCAGGCCAAAAAAAACGATCCAGGCTCTATTTCCTGGCTGGCATGACAGGGGGTGTGGAGTGATGTGAGTGGAATTTATCCCTGGAGCCGCTGTGTTGGACTTGTCTATATATACGGCCCAAAAGCCACTCTTTGCTCTTGCCTTGCTCGACGCCTCTCGGGGACCCTCAGAAGCTCATCTTCCTTCGTAGGGCTTTTGCACACGCAACAACCCAAAACCATGGCCCACCAGCAACAGATGAGGTAGGAGGAACCTGCTTTCTTTTATTTATTTTTTAATTCTGTTAATTTTATTCTAATTTTAGAAACTAGCCACAGTGACTTAAACGCATATAACGTACAACAAAACCACAAATTATCACAGTTGTTGTACGAGGTGGCGATACTCGTTCATTAGATTATGTTATAAAACAGTGCTGAACCTTACTCCATACATACGGAGGATATAAAAAGTCTACCAAGCACTGTTCAAATGCCAGGTTTTTGTGATATAAAAAAGATCTAGATAAATGCTCTCATCTCATCATTAAGGTGACCTACAAGCTATACAAATCATTTGATTTTGTATTTATCTTTTCAATAGGGGAAGTAAAAAATAAACTGAAACTAAATGAACTGAAATAAGTTAACAACACCAAATTAACCTGTCTCATTGAAACTCATGTTAAATGGGAGTCCGCACACACCTGCCACTATTTAAAGTGCTTTTAATTAAATCCAAACAAATGTCAGCTGTTTTAGTAGGCTTTTCCATAACATGTTGTCACATTTGCGTTGGAGAAACTTTGTTATAATCCAATTAAACCATTATTTTCATTTCACTAATTGAAAACAACAACAACAACAACAACAAAACATAAATAATTAAAAAATAAAACAATTAAATTGTCACGAAATGGTGGGGAAAAAGTTGGCATTTGAACTGGGGTGTGTAGACTTATAAAAAAAATAAAAAAATAAAAAATAAAAAAAATTAATTAATAAATAAAATCCACTGTTCACATATAATAAGATCAGTAATGATTGGTATGCACATTTGTGTTTGACTTCTGAGTCCAGCTTACCAGCCAAACTGATTAATGGAGGAATTGCAGGCATGGTTGGAGTCACCTGTGTATTCCCAATCGACCTGGCCAAGACACGTCTGCAAAATCAACGAAGCGGGCAACAACTGTACAAGAATATGTAAGAACCACCTCCTGACACGTGCATGTATACACACAGACGCACAAGCACACACAAACCTTTTTGAATATTTGAATTTATATTTGATGTTGCTATAGCAATATACGGTGCATCTTTTAAATTATAACATCGTATATGTTTATTTCAGCACTGTAGTTCAATCCAAAACGTGAAACTCCTATACAATTTGTATTCATTATAGACAAAGAAAATATTTTTCAGAAGACCAATTCCTAAGTTTTGGATTTTTTTGTTTTGTTTTGAGTTTTTGGTTACTATAAGCAGTGATCATCATAATGCTGTAAAACAAAATCACAAAATATTTATCTCTGAGTGTAATTAAAATATATGATTTATAAGTTTCACTTTTTAAATTGAATTACTGAAACAAATTAGGTTTTTCACCAAATTATTATTATTTTTTTTTATAGATGTCCCTGTACTGTTTATCGTCATTATGCGCCTGAGTGTTAAGGGTAATCTTTTCATCTCTGCTTTAATTTTCCAGTTAAGTCAGCTCAAGGAAGCGAGAAATGAAAATAACCAAATCTAATCTAATCAATAGCAATAACGCTCAGAGCATTACCAGAATTAATACTTTATTTTTTTTTCTGGTAGGCTGGACTGTCTTATAAAGACAGTAAAATCCGAGGGTTACTTTGGCATGTATAGAGGTAAGCTTCATTTAATTGTTTGCACGACTGATTGATAAAATAATAAGCACCTTTTAGTCAACATAATTAGCATAATGTAGTTCCAAACGCCATAGACTGAGTGAATTGTTGTTATCACCTCATCCTAAAATTGAACAAGTGTGTGTAGACTTTTTCTATGCACTATTTATCATATTCTTTTTATTGACCTTTACTAAAACCCACGTTGTAGGCGCTGCCGTCAATCTCACCCTAGTGACTCCTGAGAAGGCCATTAAACTCGCTGCCAACGACTTTTTCCGCCATCAGCTAAGCAAAGATGGGTGAGTCACACAGAAGATCTGAATCTTGCTTTTGTGTTGGTATTAAAGTCCCTTATATGTCCATGCGTCATCAGTGGTAGGCTGACGGTGTTTAAGGAGATGTTGGCTGGATGCTGTGCAGGAATGTGCCAGGTGATTGTCACCACGCCCATGGAGATGTTGAAGATTCAGCTCCAGGATGCCGGCAGGCTCGGTGAGGTTGGCAATAATTTTGCACAATGCGCCGCGCTGTTTGCATTGTTTGCAGAATACAGTGGGCCCCCACATGCTTGCAGTTTGGCACAAGCAGATTTGCTTATTCGTGATTTTTTTCCCATTTTTTTTCAATATTTGTAGTTTTTTTTTTAATTTTTTGAGGGGGTTTCAGGTTTTTCCCTCCATCTGTCATGGAGAAATAATTTAAATTTAATTTAAAATAATTTTTGGGGTAAAAATTTTCATATATATATATATATATATATATATATATATATATTTACAATTTGTTTATTATATGCAGCATAGTACTTCAATAAAATAAATATTTTCAGTGACATGCCAAAGTGTCGGAAAAGTACCAGTAAGATTATACCTGCTTATGTAACATAACATCTTCCTATTAAAAACTTTAAAAATTAAAGAATGCTTAACAGTGTTTTTTAAAATAATTTTTGGAGTAAAAATTTTCATATATATATTTATAGATTTTTTATCATATGCAGGAAAGCATAGTACTTCAATAATATAAAAAATTTCAGTGACATGCCAAAGTGTTGGAAAAGTACCAGTAAGATTATGCCTGCTTATGTAACATAACAACTTCCTATTAAAAACTTTAAAAATTAAAGAATGCTTAACAGTGATTTTTAAAATAATTTTGGGGGTAAAAATGTTAGTATATATATATTTACAGATTTTTTATTATATGCAGGGAAGCACAGTACTTCAATAATATTAATATTTTCAGTGACATGCCAAAGTGTCGGAAAAGTACCAGTAAGATTATACCTGTTTATGTAACATAACATCTTCCTATTAAAAACCCCATTGATTAAATAAGGAGTAAGAAGAAACTGTTTGATGAAGTAACTCTGCTTTCTCCAAAAGCGGCACAGCAGCGGGTCATGCCCAGTGTGGCAGCAACTCTAAAGATGGGTGGGCCTAGCGCTGTCCTTAGTCGTTCCTACAACGCAAGCCCCGCGCCTCAGGTCAGGACAGTATCAGCCACACAGATTACCAGAGACCTACTGAAGACCAAAGGTGTCACCGGATTGTACAGGGGACTCGGGGCCACATTAATGCGGTGAGATTACGTTTAATACACACTTGAACCTGGATCACCTTCTTGGATGCCTAACATGTTTGTTTGTCGCTTCTTTAGGGACATTCCCTTCTCGGTCATCTACTTCCCTCTTTTTGCACACTTGCACCAACTCGGTCAGCATTCGTCAGAAAACCCATCGGTGCCCTTCTATTGGTCTTTTGTGTCCGGATGCTTGGCTGGATCCGTCGCAGCCGTGGCTGTCAGCCCTTGTGACGGTCAGTGCTTGTCATTTGAAAGAAATGTGTACAAGCAAGGCAAACTCAGACGGATTGTGTTTGTCTGTGTCTTGTTTCAGTGGTCAAAACAAGACTACAATCTCTGAAAAAGGGAACCAATGAGGAAACGTACAACGGAGTGGTTGATTGTGTCAGGTAAACTTTCAGAAGGAGCTGAATCCTAACAAATGTCATGTATTGCTACTTCAAGGTGATATGAAATGTTTATTTCCTTTCATTGCAGAAAAATCATGAGAAAAGAGGGCCCCTCTGCTTTTCTTAAAGGGGCCACTTGCCGGGCCCTTGTCATTGCCCCTCTCTTTGGCATCGCCCAAGTCGTGTACTTTGTAGGAGTTGGAGATATGCTGCTTGGTTACACACCTTATAGCATTTGTTCAGCATAGACAGCTTAGCATTTCTGGCATCCCGTTAATAAAGGGGAAAGAGGCAAGGAGACAAATTTGGAAGGGGCAAGATGGCTGTTTGTACTGTACAGGTATGTGGTGTCCACTGGAACTGAACAAAAGTCATGTGTCCTCCGTTGGAACACTCGATAGGCCAACTCGGTCATAAGACGCACGAGTATGTCAGCACAAAGATTTCGAGGCTTTGCCCAAATGCTGACCCACTTTCTCTTTGACGCGTGACTCCTCTTTCATATTGTCATGAGCCCACTCGGTCGCACTCACATAGTGAGGAAAATTAGGCATCATACCACTGTAAATATGTCTTCTAGACAGGGTGTCCATAAAGTCTCTTTACCATTTCAAAAATTTATTAAAAATGCAATTGATTAGATATTTTATTTAGATTTGTTCTATTGTATTCAGCGTTTATTAAAAGTTTTTTTTTAACCTCTTTTAATACACTTCTACATGGGCACCATTAGTTGCACGAAGCACATCAAGACGATACTCGATTTCTTGCCATGTTCGCTTTAGCATAGCCTCATCAATTGTGGCAATGGCATCAGTAATCCTTTGCTTAAGGTCAGTAATGATAAACACTGTGTGTTTTTTTTTTAAACACTGAATACAATAGAACAAATCTGAATAAAATATCTAATCAATTGCATTTTTAATAATTTTTTTAAATGGTAAAGAGACTTTATGGACACCCTGTATTTGATTTTTTTCTCAAAAGGGAGAAAAAATGTAACCAACAAAAAAAAATTCCGACCATAGACTACCCTTGTTTTCATTACGTTTCAATTCACTACGTGTAAATACAGAATAATAAATTCTGTTTCACTCTTAATTTATGCACTGCGTGTGTTTTGTTTGGGACGAGTCAAACTTTCTGATGCAAAGTGTCACCCTACCCCAAAGTGCACGCAGCGCTCGCGTGGACACATTTGTGGCCGTAGAAATGCTCATGCTGCAGTGTTGAGTAACCCGAGCCCGGGTGATCCTTGGCCCTCTGCAACAGCACTCACATAATTCAAGTGTTCAGCTGTCTTTACTACTCAGGTTAGTACAGTACTTTCCCAACTGATTGGTCATCCAATATTGTTATATAGGATGTCATAGAGGAAATTAGGTACTATTGTGGGAAGGCGCCATTTCAGGCCATGTTTAATACAAACAAATAATGAAACTAGGGATGTCGTCGTCGTCATGTCACGATATTAAAAGCAGCACATCTGTTAAAAAAGTCAGGTTGATTTCTATTTGCGCAGTTCTAGCACCTTCTGGTGGCTAGTTTTTTTTAGTGCAGTTTAATTTTTACAATTGATGTTTTGGCCCTTCTATGTTTAAAATAGACGCAAATGGTCAGAAGACTTGGAACGTAATATTCGTGTGAACCGAGTCATTTTGTGGAGGAACTCAATTTGAGCGTGAATTAGCAATAAGTGCCTCAATATTAAGTGTTATTAGAGATTGTAGGTGATTTATATGTATTGCTGTTATGTACAAAAGCACAATACTGTGCTTTTGTTTTAGTATGAGCTCCTTTTTTGACAATATTGTAATATTATTTATTATTATTTATATATTTTAAATAATACCCTGCGTTTGGTGTACCATTTGCCAACATATCTGCGGTATTTAATATATATTTTTTATATATATTTAATATTTTTGTATCGCTAACCTCCCCACAATATCATGATAATTATTGCATCGTTTGGATATCGTTACAACCTTTGTTGAAACCTAGCTCGACTTCACTCAGTGTTTGGATCAATGTTTATAAAGGTAAATTTCAGCAGTAAACATTTATTTGACCGTTGAAAAATCTAAATACAACTGTTCGCAGATTTACTTTGACCACATTTAAAGAGAAAAATGCAATAGGAACAATGATCAAATTGTACACCATTCAAAGGCACAAAATACATCAGAGATATGGAATAACATGAAAGAAACGGTTTAAAACTTTAGACACTTTATTTAACTTCAACATCTACTGTGTCAACCTGAGAAGCCCATAATGGTGACAAAATAAATTAACACAGACTATAAAAAGGCTTGACGGTGTGCACATTTGTTATGGGAGGAAATATTACATGACATCCAGTATGTGCCTGTAACAGTAAAGTGGATTGAGAAGAATTGTTTATCCTGTTCTTACACTTTAAACAAAAGCATCCAGACAGTCATCTTACTAGACACCTTATTTCCCCTTATTGAATCTTCATCTTAACCCCGACTGTGAAATAAGGTCGAGTTGTTTCAGTGAACTCTGATCTTACAAATGTTCTTTTGGATGAACAAACAAAATCAATCTTGTAGAAAGACTTTCCAGAAGAGTGAAAAAATGTTCACCGAAAAGGGGCGATCAAGCATTTTTCAATTCCGTGATCACATGGCTCATTATATTTGTCTGTATGTCACTCTTGCAAGTTAACATACGCCTTGAATCATCTCATTGCTTGTGTTGCTACTAAAATAATGAGTAACATAATGTCCCATGTTGCTTGATTACTTATATAATCAAAAATAGTTTTAAAACACATTTCCCTCTTACCAAGAGGCTAAGGAGACACAGTCGAGTGACACAACTAAAACAACACCAATAATAAAAAGTTGAATATGTGCTACTTGTTAAAAACGTGCTAACGTCACAATTGTATGTACATCTACACTCTACATCCGGAAAGCGCATTGTCACTAAGCTTGTCATTAATAAAAGGCACATTGAAAGGCTGTTTTTGGCCATATGGATTATTTCTTTATGGGTTTGCTGACTGTACAACTATTGCAAAACTGTATCTACACACAGTACGACAGCTACAAAAACCTGTCGGATAGTTACATAATGTAGCACAAAGTGACAGAATGACAGCCGACATTTAACATGCACCCCCCCCCACTCCCCCTTTCTTTCTTTTTTTTCATAGCAGAGAGGGGAAGGAAACAAATAGGCAAATTTGCTGGAGTACATTGCTCAGCCCTGGTTCTATTTCTCAAGTAACAAGGCTCCGTTTTTGTTCAGCCTGAATAAAATGGTCATATGATTGAGGAGCTGTGACCTTGCATGAGGGTCCACATTTACAGAGATTGTACGGGTGACGAGTGGCATTAATCCGATAATTATGGCACTGGGTAATCTCCAAACAAATTAATTCATGACATTCTTAACACAAAAGTCTTGATTTATTATTGTTATTATTATTGTGTTTTTTTTTTTTGGGGGGGGGGGGGGGGGGGGGCTTGTTTTAATCCTCACAAATCGTTGTGCGAATTGTATTACAGACATCTTAAAAAAAAAAAAAAAAAAAAAAGGTATTATGAAAAACGTCCAGATAAAAATGTAGTAAAATTGAACAGGGGACAATAAAAAAGGATGTAATAAAAAATTTTTTTTTTATTATGCCATGGCCAAAATGTGAATTCTTAAAATTATTATCAAACATTGTATTGGATATTATAATGATAATAATAACCTAATCATATTTTCCCTCATAGCAAATTTGCTTCAGTTTTGAGTAATCATGTTAAACAAAGCTAGCTAGTTGCTATCTCAAGCCTCATGTTTGAAGCAATACAGAAAATAAATAAGAATGTCCCGCCAAAAAAAAGTCAACCTATTGCTTCTCTTCCTATAAAACAGGCCTTTTGCGTCATGTGACAAACCTGGTGAAAGTATGAGGGTTCACATTTGTTTGCGGTGACCGAATAGCCACGAGAGAAGACAACCTGAAAGATAAGAAACAGCATCTTATAATAAGATGGGCCAAGTCCCATCGTCGTGTTGTGACGTTGTGAAATAAAAGACTGAGAAAATAAAAGGGAGATCCACTAAGAGCAGCTGGGATCTTGCGCTGCTCGGCAGATGACGGATGTGGAATGAGGCATGACCTCAGATGACCTCCCTGCTGTTACGTACGGCGCAGCAGAGCACCATACTGAAGATCATCCCGATGATCTGTTGGAGAAAAATTCAGCTCTTTTGAAACTCAAAAGTGACAAGCTGTGCCTGACCTTTGGCAACAGTTCTGAAAGCCCAACTCACCATGACCCCAGCAATGCCGATGCCAACGTAGCCGATGATGTAGAGTTTACTGTTGAAGAAATCCTTGATAGCTGTCTCACAGTCCTGCATGACGTCGATGATGTTACAATGACTACACGCATGCCAAATGAAAAAATATCACCCAACCCAGTGCGAGAGAAATGAAGTGGTGCCTTGAGATATGAGTTGAATTTGTTCTGTGATCACCATCACAACTATCATTGAAATGAATTGAATATGCCATTAATACATTCCAGCCTCACCCCAACAAACAACAAACATATTATAATGTTTTTTTTTTTTTTTAATAAGAAGAATAGTACTCAATTATATTGTACTTAACACGTAGTAATGACATAATTCAATAAAATATAAATGTCATGTTTGGGTTCTGTTTTTCCTTGTGTGTCTCCCTTGGTCTTGTTAAATGTAATCCCGCCTTTCCTCGTGTCAACCAATCAGTGCCCTCAGCCACTTGTGTCTTGCCCCAAGTGTGTCTTGTTGTGTCATTAGCGTGTGTGTATTTCGTCTCCTGTCTGTGTCGGTTTATTGTCATTTCCCTCCCGTCATGCTACCAGTTTTTGCCTTGTTGTCCTCCCCACAGAATGAACCGACCTCTGTCAGGAAGGCAAAGTTTGGTGGAGGACCAAGTCGCAGGGAAGCAGGGCAAGGAGGCGAAGGTGATGTACAAAAAAAGGACTTTAATTACTACAAAACAAAAGCGATCTCCAAATGACAAGAGAAAACAAAACATGGGGAGGACAACAAGGCAAAAACTGGTAGCATGACGGGAGGGGAAATGACAATGAACCGACACAGACGGAGGTGAGACAGGAGACTAAATACACACACGCTAATGACACAACAAGACACACCTGGGGCAAGACACAAGTGGCTGAGGGCACTGATTGGTTGACACGAGGAAGGGCGGGATTACACTTAACGAGAACACACAAGGAAAAACAGAACCCAAACATGACAGTAAAAAGTTAAACTCCTTGTGGTGTGTGAACCTTGGCCACCAGGGAGTCGTATAATACAGACATGAAAAAGTGTGTCAGAACTGACTCGGTTTGCTGCTGTAAAATATTAGTAATTTTCATAAAGGGACAAGAATATATATATGCCTAACGGATATCAACATGTGGATGCCTGCCTAAATGTTGTTGCACCGTTTGTGTTCAAATAACTCATGCTATTCATTAGCCAGTCTATTAAGGTTTGTATTGTTTGTTAGCATGAAGCGAAACGGATGTACCTAAGGCAAAGCTATGTGGTTGTTTTTAACTCATTCACTCCCAGCCATTTTCACTGAAGCAATCCTCTTCACTCCCGGCTGTTTTACTGGATTTTGACTGATAATGCAAGGCCCGCAGAATATTGTGTTCTATTGCTATAAAAACATGGAACCTACCAAAAGAAAGATTAAGTCTCTTCTTTCATCAGGAAAAAATGTATAACTCTATCTGTTTCCGTTTTGCAACAATTAGCATTAGAATAAGTTTCATCATTATTCACAAATCTATTTAGAATTGTGAGTGAATTAGCTTTTTTTTTTCAACATGGCCTTGGTTGATCTCATTTGCTCTGCTGCCACCTGCTGGCTATTTGTGTAATAATAATAATCTTCAACCGTTTTTTGCAGTTGAGAGGCTGCATCAAAGCCTTCTATATGCTCTAGCATAAAAAAACACATAAAAACTTACGTCTTTGGGACACTTAAAACAGTTAAAATAGAACGTATTTATATGTTTTTGGGCACAAATGAGTTAATTATGCAACTCTCCTTTTTTTTTGTTTTTACGAAGTGTGTTTAGCTTGATAGTAATCTCCAACTGAGAGTGGTAAAACAGCTTGAGACCTCTTTTTAGAAGAATTATTCGCTGTCAAACTGTTGCTTGTTGTGAGGTCACTCGAGCAGTTTGCCACCCCCATAGCACACATAGCACTTGTATCTCAAAATTGCCCTTAAGTCAGAGCAAAAATCCTCATACATCGCTCAGTCATATCTCAAGGCATCATGTCTAAGCATATACAGTATGCTGCCTCTTTCATAATAGTAGTAGTAGTAGTTCGAAAAGTACAGAAGTGTACCTTTGTTCCTGGTTCTTGATCGGGACAGTTGTTCGCTAACGTCCCACAACAGTTTAGCTAAAAACAAAAAGCAAAGCACAATGTTTGCAATTAAACAGTAAGTATCCAGACACAAGAGCAAAAGTTTTCGTTTTTTGAATGCTGTGACAATATATCATTATTTCTAAATCTCTTTAAATAAATGCGATGATTTAACTTAATTAAACAAATTAAATAATAGGAGAAAATCCAAAACAACCAAACAGATTTCCACTATTATTATTATTGTTGTCCTTGTGTTTGGCAAAATAAAACAAAATGAAACATTTGATGGCAATGCTAATTCAAGCACATTTATTATTACTGTAAAAAAAAAACTGATTTAAAAAAGTAAATCCATTTAACTAAAAGTATATGTATGGATATTGACAAGAAAGACAGCTTACGACTTTCTGGTACGAGACGATCAATGTACTGTTGTTATTTTCATTGTACGTCGTAGAATAGAAGTTTTGAACGTCTTCAATTATCTGTAATAGAGAGAAAGTATTTATCAGGCACACACATTACATGAACAATTTACGCAATTCAGGCTACGACATTTTGAATGTACCTTGTCTTTGTTTAAGAATCCAAACACGCCGGCTGCCACCTCAGCGCCAAAGATGATCAAAAGACAGGCAAAGAACTGGCAGAGATCAACACATTCAAGTTGAGTTTAGTTCACAGGTACAAGCTTAGTTGTTACATTTGGACTCACTGAACCCAGCAGACATTGAGATTCCCGAACAGCTCCACAGCAGCCAAAGAAACCCACCAACATCACCAGACTGCCAGCTCCTATCAGGATATATACACCTGCAAGAATAGCAAAAACTGACTTCACCTCTTGAGTTTAGGCCTACTTATATTGCTGATTGTATAGTCGTAGATATATTCTGACTTAATGTTGGTAAACTCAAGTTACAATGACATTGTGGGAGGAATTTCTAATGATGATCCAAAAACAGCAAAAGTTGTTTACAAAGCCTCAGTGTTCAATAGAGGGTTTGAATGGCTTCAATATTATTCCCAGTTGGTTTAGCTATTTTTGTTATCCACCAGCAGGGGGTAGCATAATCATAAGACAGCTGTCTGAAATTGCCAGGACAATATTCCTAGTGCTATTACATTTTCAAAATGTAATCTAATAAAGAAAAGACAAGTGTTACTGTGCTAAATGTTGGTTCTGGCCTCACAGAGAGACCAGTTTGAGGAATCTTCAAGTAAGATGACGACACCCACATCTCCCATTAAGCTTCTCATTTGGAAAAGTACATCATGCGTCTGTAGGGAGGAAGTCAACAGTTTGGCGCAAGCGTTCTTCTCTTGTGCAGGGGTTGTGTTGCTAGGCGACACCCCTGGAGGCCGCAGGTGATGAGGGCTCAGGTGGCAATGAAAGAACTTTACACAAACGCAATAACTGACTTGGATGTGTTGTTGTTGAGTTACTTTTGGGAACACACACAAAAGGCTGCCTAACCTGAACTCGTTAAAGTTATATTTTCTTAAGAAATACCTAAAATGGAAAAACATATCATGCCTGTTTTTAAACAATGTGTGGACTCCGTGTGACCAATAAGATAAAGACAGGTCAGCAGTATTCTTTCATGAAATCCAAATATTGGAAATGGAAGCGTGGAACTGACAATTGTGGAGTAAATATTTTTGACTGGCGTTCAAAAATACGAGTATGTTTGAACATACTCACAAATAAATGCAAATACATTGAACGTATTTAAATTCGTAAAAAACAACAACTCTCAAGTACGTTCAAACATACTTGTAAATACATTTGAGCATACTTGTAGGGTAAATGCTACAAATATACAATATTTTCCCATAATGCAATGGGCTATTTCTTGCTCATGCACAAGCGAAAAAACACTTTTTTTAAATATTGGGCCACATAATATCAATACATGAAAAAATTTATTAAAAAAAACTTTTTTCATTATTATGTCTAGAGTGCAGGATTTGTGTTTGGTATTTTTTCCCATAACGCAACAGGGTATTGTGCTCCACAAAGTTACTTTTTTCTTCACTCATGCATGCGTAATACCCTGTGGCATTATGGGAAAATATACTACGTTCGCAGCATTTAGCCTACAAGTGCGTTCGGACATGTTTGCGAGTACGTTTGAACATATTTGCGATTTGTTCAAACATACTCACAAACACGTTCGAACGTACTCCCCATTGGCAGTTCCATGCTTCCGTAGTGATGACATCATGAAATATAATCTTTACAAGCACATACCAATGTATCATAATGGGCTACATGACACTATAACCGGATTTGGATTAATTTCACAATGAATCTGCAAGGTCAGGTTATTTAAATGTAACATGGGATCATGTGTCAAATATATTCAGTGCAATTTGTAATATGCTAAGTTGGTTTTGTTTCTAGAGGGAAAGAGAGAATTCAGTTGGCGATACGATTTTACAAACGGCAAATGTTTAAGCCATGACAGAACTTTGGACTCTCTGAGTGCTCTTTTGTTGTTCATGTTTATACAGTCAGTAAGTGATCTGTTTAAAACAAGTGCTCCTGTCACTTCTGTGGGGCGAGCTAACTTGCCCTTCATTCAGTCGACGAACATTTCTCTTCTTAAAGCTCTGACCACACTTGTCACATCTGCTTTAACAGCTCACTCCGCGGTTTGCTGTTTTGAAACCTTGTCCGCCGAAGGCCAGACACTCAAAATCACCCGAATGTTGATGATGATGATGATTCAGACTGCGATTGTTGAGACTAGAGTTGACCTCAGACGCTACAATATATGAATTTATAAGCCAACAGCTGATGATGAATGTCTGCAAGGTCCAATATGACGCACATGATTCATGAAATGAGTTACTGGCTACAAGAAGGTTATTTCTAAATGCTCCATTTTGCAGCACGTCATGTCAACTGACATTATCGTTTGACTCATTGCAGTGATTTAGTACGCCTCCATTACTAAATCCAAGTCCATCTTTCCACACTATCCTCATTTCCAGGTATTTCTAAAGCTTGAAAATATATATGAAAGTACAGTAGCCTATAGTGAAACTCACAAAGTACCACGTAGAGGTTTTTCCGTTGTAACCAAGATTAGTGCACTTTTGTGTGTGGTCACTGAGCATTTGACCGCAAGACGGTGGTAGGAATATCCCGAGTGATGTCGTCCTTTAGCCCAGAGTAGCACGGAAACATGTCAACGGCAACATTTTAAGCCCCTTTCCAGACGGAGAATTGAGAAGAGAGCAACGTGGCTCACTTTGTGACCAGTATTTAGGGAAAACATGAACCTGGCAGCAAAGTAGTAAGTCTTGCGCCATTGTCAGCATCAGCAAATGGAACCGGACTATTAATAAAACAGTTTGATGTGTCATTTGGACATGGAAAATAAAATGGTGCCCTGACAAACGAGCGACAAAATTTGAGCTGTTGTCTAGCACAAAAGAGAGCAGCAGGTTCATTGAATTGAAGCGGAAAAAAAAATATTTGACCAAAAAAGGTTTAATTCTTCACATTCTATTTAAATGTCATAACTGTGTTTTAAAAAAAAATGTACAATATTATAGAGTGCTATTTTTTTTTATATATATATTTTTTTAGAAAACTATTTTTTTTTGAGGGAGACTGAAACGTGGCATTTCCATTCATTTCAATGGGAAAAGATGATCAGAGATGCAATTGTCTTGAATTACAAGTGTGGTTATGGAATCAATTAAACTCGTATCTCAAGGCACCACTGTAATAAAAATAATAATAATTAGTTTAGCTTTTGGTTCAAACACCAAGACTTTAGAGGTCAGTAAGGTCGAGGATAAACAAACAAAATGTAACTTATAAGGTTTTGTGGTACATACCGATGAAGTATGTGTCCGGCGCCTTATCACCGTTGAGCAGAGACACAGTTTCCGGGTCAAAACGTAACCACAGTCCCACTGCCAGAACAAAGGATCCCATCAACTGTGGGTGGATGGAGCAGAAAGATTAGGATCACATCAAATGCAATTTAAACTAAAAACAAACTAGAAATGCACTCAGGCCAATATGTTTTACGATCAAATTACATTCATTCTTTTATCATGAATGCTTCTTTGTGACCTGAAAATACATCGACAAAGCGAAGAGAGTAACAATTGCAAATGATGCAAATGTTAGTCCCTCAGTGAGAGTAACATAGAGGAA
This sequence comes from Vanacampus margaritifer, assembly GCF_051991255.1. Taxonomy (NCBI): domain Eukaryota; kingdom Metazoa; phylum Chordata; class Actinopteri; order Syngnathiformes; family Syngnathidae; genus Vanacampus; species Vanacampus margaritifer. The sequence goes on along the minus strand of NC_135432.1, from coordinate 5,250,679 downwards.
AAGCAGTGACAGGCAGTCTTTTAAAGGAAAGAAATGCAGTAAAAGTGCATGTTTTATAACTTGTTCTTTTGCTCTGCCTAATTGTGGTTTTCCACCAAAATAAAGCAAATGATGACAGGAAGTTTCCAGACGGGCCTTCCACCCTTTGCACTTAAGCAGTCGTATATACAAACATAATTGTGGCGTGGGTAAAATGAAATGATGACCTAACAAGCAGGATTGAGAATTTGTCAGATAAATGCGCTGCTTTTGACCGACAGATTCTAAACCCGTGGGCAGTATTTTATTTTGAAATGGCTTGGTCAGAACTAACAAAAAGCCAAAAAATGGTCACAATAACGCCTAGAGGTTAAGAACATCGTTTACAACCCTCCTAACCATCTCTGGCTTGACAATTGGCACCCCGCAGCAGTGTGGCACCTTGAGCTAAACCAGGCCCTCCTGTTTGTTTGGAAAAGTGGTTTCATGCTGCTCACATTTTCCTTCATTCGGTATACGTACAATAAAGGTCTTCTCCGCACAGTGCGAAACATTCTCGGACGAGCCTGACGTCAAAGTGCTCCCGTGAGATTGGAGACGCTTTAGAGGACACAAACAACAGTGGCGGCTGCTATCCTGACACATACACTAAGTACAAACAGCCAGTCAAGGCTCGTGAGTCGTTGAGGATAATCCAGTCCGTGCACGGGCTCAAAAACATGTTTATGGGCGCAGAGAACAAGATGAGGAGTATTAAGCAGCGATTGTCACATGGTGTGTCTGCGTCCTATATCTCAGGAATTCTCTTGACAGGTTGTGTGACAGTTTCTGTGTTGTGCAGTCAAGGCAAGGGTCTGCTTTCTGGTAACAAGTTGTTCTTGATCATTAATGCAGAGGGGGAAAAAAAGGACAAAGCTTGAGCTATGCCTCCAAACGGGGGGTATAGTGTGAGCCTGGAAAAACAGAAAAAGACAATTGAGGCAATGACAATTGATTTGGCTTGAGAATGTGTGTTATTTGTCTCTGTTGGTCATAGTAAAGCAGTATGGAGCTTTAATCTTGACCTATCCCAGTTGACTTGGGGCAAAAGGCAGACTACACAATAGACTTATTACAAGTCAATCACAGGGAGAGACAGACATCCCATCCATACCCCCTCTGAGTGTGATTGAAAACATGCTTAACATGCTTTTTCCTGAATAAAAAAAAGAAAGAAAGAAAAGAAAACATGCTTAACCAGGACAGTCTCATTTTGGTCATTGTGCCCTGAGTCCTGTTTTTTTATTTTTATTTTTATTTTTAGTCCAGTCACCAAACCAATTGTTTGGGCCATGTGTATGTCTATCATACTGTTGTCATAGCGATTCATACAACTAATCTAACTACTTCTCTACTACTTAACTACTCTGGGCGTGTTTTCTTCATACCGGTGTTGGCACCAGATGTGATCAGGCTACCAGTTTGTATCTGTCGCCTATAGTATCGACCCCGATACAGATAGTATCGGGGTCGCGCGATGACGTCACGCTACAGGATTGGCTGGAAATAAACCCGTTGCACGTCGAAACATTGGGAAAAAAAAATATCAAAGATGTAATTTAAATAATATGTATGGACTGAAATTGTAAAAATGTAAATAAACCTAAGAATATAAAAGCAGGATACTTTAATATTGAATAAATAATCAAATAGATTGAATACATGATAAATTAGATAAAATACTAATAGATAAATAAGTAAATAAATATAAAAGAATGAAGATAAAATTGCACGTTATTACATCTTTAACATTTTCTTTCCAATGTTTCAACGTCAACGGGATAATTTCCAGCCAATCCTGTAGCGTGACATCATCGGTAGGCGACCCCGATACGATCTGGCAGCCCGATCGCATGTGGTAATGACACACCGAAACTTGAACTACTTCCTGTTTCTGTGTCTAAGAATCATGGGAAATGTAGTCCATACTACATTTACATGTCCTACGTTATGCTGCGTTTGCTGGTCAGACCCGATGCAAGCTGAGCTTTTCTGGTGGCATATTTCCAATGATAAAATGCGGGACTGGCGCGAGTTAAACGGCACAGCAAACTTCCAATAGTTGGCGGGACTGAGCAAAAATGTTGGATAATTGTGCATTGCCTTGTTTAGCGAAGTTAAACTGTCAACCAAGATAACATTTAGCATTAGATAAAGCAACACAACATAACAAGTCACCACATTGACAAGCGATTAAATTTGTTGTTAGAAATAGGTGAGAATTTGTTGCACATTTCATTTTCAGTGAAATCGTAGCCCGGTTTTTAATTATTATTTATTATGCTGCCTGTACAGAAGGGAGGGAAATTAACCATCGGTACACTATCAGTATCTTCTGGAAAGGGACAATGGTGCAAAACATATTTGTGTTAATTTAAGGGGATATTGGAGAAATGAGGTCAAAGATGAAACCACTGCTTTGTCTCGTCTTCTCTCCATCAAAGGTGTCAAATCCAGGTCCGAAGTAAAAACACTGCCACAGTTTGGCTTAGGTGCTTCCACTCAACCGATGCCTTGTACCATCAATCCTAGTTTTCAAATAAAACTCTTCAAACTTTTAGGGATTATTGCCTGCACTAGAACCTAAATAAACCAGAATGCCACCCAATCCAAGATATTTGCACTAGTTGGGATCCAAGCAGAGACGCACTTGGGCCTAAATTCGGACTGGGAATATTTGTCACCTTCGTACGGACCATCAACGAGCCCTGATGCGCGACAATTGTGGCCTAGAATAGAAAATCCTGAAATTCCTGATGGCCACCACGCCACTGGGTCAGATGTTCTTTGTCACGCCTCTACTGGTTGCAATCTACAGTCAACATAACATTTAAAATATGCCCTCTGGGGAAGAAGCACTAATAAATACCAGCTCAGGGCACACAAAATCCCCATCAACCCTCACTGCTAAAATCCTCCCTGCTTTTATCCCCCACTCTGCCAAACACACTTTGTCTTGAGTCATTAGCATCCTGACAGCAGACACACCCTTCCCCTCCCACGCCTCTCATCCCAAATCCCTCCACCCGCCCCCTGACTTTCCTCCATGCATCCCCGCCCACTCCACCCCACCTTGTCCCACGCCCTCCCACCCAATCGCTCCCCAAAGGACAAAGAGACAATGTCTCCCTGGTTTGGTGCACAAAATGAGGGAAAGTGACAAACACAATGAATGAGATAATAAAATAACGAAAGGGATGGTGTTCGCTATCAGAGGATCATTTTTTGCTCCCCTGCCTGTGGAAACGCACTAGAAATGTGGCCTGGAAGTATACGCACAGCCACACTAACAGTAATTGTACGTTTGTCCCGTTGTGGAAGTTGATGGAAATCTGTGTTTAAGATGAAATAGTTTTTTGATGGTGTAAAGGCAACTTTTAAAAAAGTGCAGTTAAATGGTGTTTTTGTGAGGGGAAAATTTCCATGAGAGCATGCGGAACGGACACATGGATGTGGTCTCACTCAGGGACAGTCTGTGGAATTCTTTTCTTTTTCCTTTTTTTCATAAAACAGGGTTGACAGGAAAAGCGAAAGCCTTATTTTTTAAATAAATTGGCGAATGAAAGAAAACAGAATGAGTTCAGCGAGTGTTGTTTTTTGGAGTCACTGTGTGTATTTTACAACTAAAACTGCTATTGAAAATGGTGCAAAACATAACCAGAACAAAATTAGCAACTAAGGAGCAAATGTTTCATAATTGGAGCGGCTCCATTATGAGCTCCAACTCAATACATGACAATCTGACCGACGTACGGTTCACCCTGAATCGACATATTCCGTTCAGATAGTGGCCAATTTAGAGTGCCTCGTTGTTGGCTGTGAGAGTGAGCATGTCAGACAGAGACATGCCAAAGAGAGAGGATGTTTGTATTTGTATTTATTTATTTTTCAAGTCCGACTTGACAGCCACCGTGTGTACTTGGGACTTCAGGCTGGCATGGCTAATTTAGAGTGCCTCGTTGTTGGCAGTAAGAGTGAGCAAGTCAGACAGAGACATGCCAAAGAGAGAGGATGTTTGTATTTGTATTTATTTATTTTTCAAGTCCGACTTGACAGCCACCGTGTGCACTTGGGACTTCAGGCTGGCATGGCTAATTTAGAGTGCCTCGTTGTTGGCAGTAAGAGTGAGCAAGTCAGACAGAGACATGCCAAAGAGAGAGGATTTTGGATTTATTTATTTTTCAAGTCCGACTTGACAGCCACTGTGTGCACTTGGGACTTCAGGCTGGCATGGCCGGTTCAGAGCACCTCGTTGTTGGCCATAAGTGTACATATAGGCCTACATCACATAGCGAAGGCGAAAGAGTGAGGTGGGGGGAGGGGGGAGCGCCCCATATGATAGCCAGTGTGCGAATGGGGCTTTGAATGGCTGCTTTAGAGTGCTTCGCAGAAACCTGGTGGGATATATTCCTATTATTTTGCGTTGATTGGGGCATATTTTTCAGTGAATTTAGTTGACTCACCCACAACGTTTGAAAATGGGTACAGTTGTCATGATTTCACAATTATTATTTTTTTTTATCATTCATGTTTGGCAGAGTTGCTAACAACACTCTTCTCTGTGGTGTGTCCAATTGCAGAAGATTTTCACTGTATCAAATTAATAGGAATTTAATGAGGAAGCTAGTAGAAAGCAAACGTCAAAATAATAGTTTTTGCATTTTTGTGATGATGGGAGAAAAGAACCCAAGTTCATATTTCTATCATGTTTACATCTCTGGCTTAACTCCGTGACTGAACACTTGTTGAACTATGCAGACCGGACATACCAGCAAGAAGTCCTGCCGTGAGCCTTTAAAGGGAACGCACCCGATAGGTACACATCATCATGACAAGAGAACGAATGGATCATTGTCACCGAGCGAGCACAGCACTGACAAAAAAATAATATCCGCGGTACTGTGACATCAACATATGCACCCACACGCCATCCTGTTATCCTCACACTGATTTTCTGCCGTTATCTGGGTCAAGTTCACGCCAGCTGACCCCCTTTTGCCATGTGAGCGAGTACACACACGCACACCAACTTCCCTCACAATCTCCCGATGAGCTTTTTCGCCCGGTGTCCCCTCGTCCTCACATTCGTCTTCTGGCCTCCATCGTTTTTATCTGCATCAGCCACACCCATCAGGATACGAGATGAATTTTTCTATGTTGGCGTTAGGTCATGCAGCTTAACCGGAGGGGGCTGTTGCTGCTTTTGGGAGCCAAGCGGGTTCTGCTGCTTATCCAGGCTGGAGCAGCAGGCTGAAGTGATGCTATTGTCCCGCTGTCACAATGGATCCATTCACACTGAGCCCCACCACAGACGCTTGCCGGAAAAAATCTCACTCTCACGTACACAAAGGGAAGAAAAAGTTCCATTCTAAGAACACTGCTTGGATATGGTTGAAAAGTGTGTGTGTGCGTGTGTGCGTGTCCACCTCAACCCACACCTTTCATGTCCACCTGACTCTGTTGAGCCTCATTGTGAGCACTTAAGTGATTTGTGCTAAAAAAATTACTGGAGATGATGCAAGTGCACCGACTTCATCAACCAACTCCGCATTGTGTGTCATTGAGGTCATGCGGCGCCAACTGCTGACTTAGATTTCCAAGATGACCCACAATCTCCCATTCTTCATTCATTCTTTCCCTTCAGACAAAAAAAACATGAGTGAATGAATGCGACTTTTTTCTTCTGTGGAAAATCTGATTTGAGGAGTTAAATAACAACCGAAAAGCTCGGTCTGTCCCTCACCAGCTGCACAGAGGGAAACCACGCCGACTGCCTGCAAAATCAATCACTTCGCCCACCACACACCAAGCGGCAGACGGAGACAGCATGCATGTAAACAACCTCAACCGCAAAGTCACAGCTGCACTCGCTGCACCTGCATCCAAACACGCAGCTTCAACCAGTCACGGACACTTACCCAAAAAATGAAGTTGAACACGAACAGGAGATATTTCACACATTTCATCCCTCCTTCCACTTTCCCCATGTCAGCGGGTTTTGCTTTTATCCACACAGTACGACCTAAAGGAGGGCTGATTGAGTTGGTTCCGTCCAAGATGACAAGGATCGTCCCCGCGAGTCAAAACACTTGTGCATCGAGAAGCGCTCTCTCTCTCTCTCTCTCTCTCTCTCTCTCTCTCTCTCTCTCTCTCTCTCTCTCTCTCTCTCTCTCTCTCGCATACACACACACATACTTACTTCTTTCCAGACCGCCCCCTTCTATAATGCAGAGGGAGGGGGGAGGGAGGGGGGGAGGGAGGGGGGGACGGGCTGCAGGGGGGACTGCAATTTGGATTTGGCAATTGTTCACAAAGAAGTGGAAAAAATGCTCTCTCTCATTTGTCCAATATGCTACAATAAATTGTAGCTACAGCTGCAATTATTTTAAGATATTTAAAAAAAAATCAGACTTGAGCAAGTAAAAAAAAAAAAACTATGTCATAGTTTCTTCTTTTCCTTTAAGGTAATCCGTTTGGGAACGTCCCTGTGTCCTGTATGCTCATGCATATATTAATATGAATATGCAAAACAGCGTCTTTATTGTAGGACTGCTTCAGTTAATTCTAAAGCACATTAATAATACATGAAAGTGCTAGGGAACACTCAAAAGAATGGAGCATAGGCTATATTGCAGCTGTTTGCATTAAAACACAATAATATATATTTGCTAAATTAAGACACGGACATCAGATAAAAGGTTATGATGGAATCAATTTGTTCTGTGTTGCTGCAAATAATCAGCACCACCAGGTCCAACATAAAAATCACCCCGAGGGAACAAATAGTCGTTCATCTTATCGCTCAGAGAAATGCGGCCACTCTCAAAATGTCCTTGTAGAGGAACAAAGCCAAGCTACAGTGTATGAGAGGAGGAGTCAGACAAAAATAGGTGACGTATGTGCATGTGTATAATCATGGACATGCAGATCTTCTGAGTCTCGTGAATGTGCGGGGACTCACATCTGAACCTCCTGAAAGCCTCAGATTAGCTTTCATTTGGGAAAGTGGGGAGGAAAACAAAACAATACGGTTTAGTCTGGACCTTGACCAGAATGGTGCCAAAAATGGAAAAACTGATAAGCGTGGGGACGTGGCTTGCGATTGGTTGTGTGCACTTGCAAGTATTTGAAAAATAAAACATACTGGAACATGCTCACCAGAACTTTTCAGCTCTTCTTTTGGTGGTGACTTGAGTTAAACATGCCTACCACCTCTAAATAGTGCCAGGGTGCTGTTGGGGAGAGGTCAAGGGCCGCCATCAATTCTGGTCCTGTGTCACCTTTCGCACAGTTTGCGGGACCAGTTGCCCTTGATTTATGTCAATATAAGGCCACATTTTTCCACTGTGCTCCAACGTGTGCGGGTAACTTGCAATAGTGTTTTTTTCAGTGTAGATAACAAGGCATGGCAAGACAAATTTATTTATAAGGCCTTTTTTATACACAGATCAACTAAATGCTTCACACAACCAAAGCACAACATCTAAAAGTATTAAAGCTGCTCTCTGTAACAATTTGGCCCAAAATACCTTTATCCTTTTTATTTGACCATTTATGACTGAAACAATTTTTAATTAGTAGATTAACACCTTAGCTGTTTACAGTGGGTACTCCTGCAAGCTTCTGGCCAATACTTTTCAGACTGGATTGGGGTTTGAATTTCCCACCCTCTGGCTGCGGATTTGACGTCATGTGCGAATTGTGTACAGTACATGAAGAAGGATATGTGCAGTTTCATTTTTCATCAAAAGGTGGCAGTAGTGATTTGAAATGGAATTTTCTGCTTCCAGTAGTTTTAACAAACAGAACAACTGAAGACATTCGCAGAGCAAAGAGAACAAAAATATCTGATCAAAATTACTAAAAGAACATATATTGTCAACATTTTAAATATTAAATGAGATTTGAAAAAAAAAAATCAAAGTAGCTTTCTGAAATTACTAGACTGTCAAGTGAAATGAATTTAAAAACGGTTTCAAAGACCTTAATTAACATAATGGGGGGAAAAGTAGTAGTATAGTTTTTAATCTGGATTTAAAAACATTTATACTTGGGGCTGACTTCGATGGCAATTTATTCGTGTGCAGCATAACAGCTAAGTGTCGCTTCAGCATGTTTGCTTTGAAACCTGGGCTCCACTAATTGACCCGAAATTGCAGACTACAGAGTCCTACTGGATTTATATTCAATTAGCATTTCCTTAATGTATTCAGGACTCAAACCATTCAGTGATTCTATAGACCAACAGCAGAAATGAATATATATATATATATATATATATATATTGCAGCTGACTGGTACAACAGGCAATAATGTGTCAGTGTGCTGGGAGATGTCCCATTAATGGCATGTTCATATCTACATGAATTTCACTATGTGTGTCGTAAGATAGCATAGACTATCATTTCAAACACGCAGCAAAGTAGTCTTCGCTTGGCCATGAAAGTGGGCGAGATCGCATTTGTGGTGACATAGTGCCACCTTGTGGTTGTACTGCCACTATGAATTGATGGACAGACTTGCCCTGCAACCGTGAGAAGTGCTGAAAAAGGTCAAAATGCGATTTTAAATATGGTGTAGCTAATGCACACAATGTTTACATTATTATATGCTATAATATTACTTAAACTTACTTATCACTACAGCCAATCACAGGCACCTTAGAGACAAACAACCAATGATGCCATTCTCACGTATGGATAATTGATTTAGTCTTGAATGAACCTAACCTGTATGTTTTTGAAATGTTGGCCGCAATGAAGAATCTTGCAGATGAAAATTCTACAAATGCAAATATTCTTTTTTGCTAAATTAAAATATTTTCCAGAGCAGTGTGTCCCACTAAGTAAGCTGTGAGAGATCCTCGGGTGTTTAATGAATTAGTGTGTAAATTATTTATTAATTACAAGTATATCTTCTCTCTAAGCAACAGCATATTGTGGCCAGCAGAACAATTAAATGGTCATGTCAATAAGATGGCAAAAAATAAGCGCATCCACTTGTTGATTGGTTCCTCAGATCAAAAGATATTGACACTGTTTCAGAGAATAAAAATATTTTGTATGGGTTTTATCTGATCTTTTTGTGTGCATCTTTCACAATGTGTCTCAATATTTGCCTTCTGCCGCATTTCCCTCTAATCAGGAGCACTGTATAATAATGTTTTCTCACAGCGTTTCAATTTCTATTGTGTGGATAATTAAATATGCTTTTTTTTTTCTGTCCATGAAGCTTTCAGACTTTGGTCATCTTTCTTAATAAACATCAAACGCAGAAGTGGACTTTGCATGGCCCGCACGTAGTGAACAACATTGCATCATTCCGGTTGCATGCAAGGAATGCGTCAACAGTCTGACGGTTTCCTCCAAGGTCTTCACTGCTCTTCTGCATGCCGGACCAAGTAGCAATGCTTCTGTGCCAAATGAGTCCACTGGATGCTCGAACAGTGATGTCAGTGTCACCATTTCTATTGCCTGAACATAGTGTACATTAAAGTAAGATTATTTTCATAGCTCATAATTCGTTTGGCGAATAGGTGACCTTTCCAGCTGGTGGGCACTTGCATTTTTACAAGGGAATTGATTTATGCACAGGAGGTGAGGACACTTCTTCAAAATGTCATCAGTTCAAATGAGCCTTATTTTCAAAGCAACTTACTCTAATTATTTAAAGTTATGCGATAACTATTGGTGGCCATATTGTCCAATCTTTTTGATAAATTAGTTTCAGTGTGTTTTGTGGAAGTGAGCAATGTTTAAGACCTTGCTGATTATTCGAAGCTCAATCTTTACATTGCTTTTGCAACTGTTATCAAGGATGAATCTGTCATCAAGGTCTGTTTGTTCTTTATGGTTTTGGTTAGGTTTTAGCTGTCATGTTTTTCCTTTTTTTTGTTTTCTCAGGAGAGCTCAGTATTGTTCATTCGATTTGACATCATCATTGCTCTCCTTTTTTCTAAAAAAACAAATAAATTAAAAAATTTTAATAAATGTTTTTTTTAAATATATATACATATATATACATATACACACATATATATATATATATATTTTTTTTTTGTATGTGGGTGAGTATGTGTATGTGCGTGTGTGTGTGCGTGCGTGCGTGCGTGCGAGCGTGTGTGTATTCATCAGTTCACCTAAAGCCCATTAAAAAAAATCCCATACTAATAATATAATATAATAATAAATTGCCAAATGCAGAAACATCAATGTAAGTTATCACGATGTAGTGGCTCTCGCTAACAGACAGAATTAAGTAACCAGAATTTGGTTAAAAAATTCTATATACGTAGACCATGTTTCTATAAATTTTGATATTTGGTTTTTATTTGAGGCAGATATTTTTTCCATTAAAATGTGATTTATGAGGAGGTTAGACCATTGGTCGATATTCAGAGTTTGTTTATTTTTCCAGTTAACAAGAATTGTTTTTTTAGCGATAGTAAGGGCTACAAGTGTAGATTGAAATTGTTTATGTGGTAAGTCAGTTGTTGTTAGGTCACCTAGCAAACACAAGTTTGGAGATAAAGGTATCCTACAGTCCAAAATAGCGGAAAGTTTTCTAAGACTTTAGTCCAGAAATACATAACCGGAGTACATAACCATAAAGCATGAACATAAGTGTCTGTAGTGTTTTGTAAGCATTGGAGACAATTGTTGGAGTCTGAGAGTCCCATTTTCTTCATCATATATTGAGTAATGTATGTTCTGTGAATAATTTTATATTGGATAAGTTGTAAATTTGTGTGTTTTGTCATTTTAAATGCGTTTTCACAAACTTGTCAAACTGTCATGTTTTTCCTTGTGTCCCTGTTGTCATTATTGTCATGCTTGTCAAGTTTTATCATGACCACCTGTGCTTGTCATCCCGGTCACTTGTGACGTCCAATCAGCTCCCACGTTTGTCTGGGTCAGGTGTCCGTCGTTATCTCGTTAGCTTGTGTGTATTTACTTCCCTGCTTTCGCTTATTGTCAATTTCTTTTGCCATGTCCTTGTCACATTGTGTTGTCTTGGTTAGTGAGTTGATCCCCAGTTTTGCTTTGTATTTGAAAATTTTGTATCTTGGACTTTTGAATTTTGTGTTTCTTTAATAGTCAAGTACCTGTTTGTCTTTTTGTTATTTTTGCGTTTATAAATGTTTTGACCGTTTTCCTGCTTTGTGTCCCTGCATTTGGGTCCACCACAACACAAAACCTGACAGTGTTGAAAAATTGTAAATACGACAGTAAGATATAATAATTGTGCTCAGTGGATGGAACTAAATTCTACATTTGTCTCAGTACTGTACCGCTACACAGTTGATAAGCATACGGTTTGTGTTATGATTGTGTTTTGGGTTCGGTCATGGCGTCATTGTGTTGTGTTATCAGTTGCTATGCAGTTACTATGTTCATTCCAATGATAACGTTTGATCATGCTATACACTCTTAAATTGTCTAGCCTTATGTGGTTACTATGTCCCTTATAATTTTGTCAGTTGCTATGACCCTGTGGTCCTATGGTGTGAAAGTGAGTTTGTCAGCTGTGGCGACGGAGCGAGTAAATGGAGAGGAAGCCAAACATTCTCACTGTACGCGTCTCTCATCAAATGAGACCAGGGCGCTTCCTCTTTCTGTCCTCCACTTGAAATTATTATTGAGCGTAATGGCTGCCAGGTCAACACACCCGCTTTCACAAATCTGTGACAATCTTCACAATCACAAATCGCTCTTACTTATTTACTGCGTGACTGAATGACAATTTACTACGTCAAGCTTCCTTAGCCGAGGTTTTTTTCTCACTATGGTGAGGTTTCCCGTCCCCACTCGTCCATTCTGGCTGTTCTCTTCCATATGTTTGAGGTTGCTTCCATGCATCTTGCCCTGCTTTTTCAGTCAAGGTTTCTCCTTTTTCGTCGAGGCCATCTGGGGTCCATTTCACAAAGCAGGTTTGTGAGAGTCTGTTAACCCTGAAATGTGGGAAACTCTGCGTTTTCCGTTTCAGAAAGGGAGGTAACTGAAACCTGAGAAAAAGAGGTAACTCTAGCCTGTTTCATAAAAAGAGGTAACTTAAGCTCTCGGTCAGTTACCGTAGTAACAGAGTCTATGAACCTAACCTGGCTGGTACCAGGTTTATCACAATAAACCTGGAGGTTCTCTCTGTCTCCGCCTTCTTTCAGTCACACATATTGATTTCCTCATTCAGTCAGCTGGCGAGTTTTGGCGGAACATAGTTCTGCCGTCTGCTATTAAAAAAAAAAAGTTGTTGGCCTATATTAAAAGTCCACTTTTTTTCTACGAATATGGCATGTCCTTTTGACAAATGATCCCGTTGATGAAGGTGCACTCTAAAAAGAGAATTGTTGAACCAAATTAAGAATGCAAATTGAATTGTTGACCAACTTAATACAATTGCTTCAATTGGTAACACACGATTGAATTTCATTAATCCAACGTGAATATATTAAATTTAATTAATTATGAGCTCATTAAACCTAATATATTAATATATAATATATTAAATTTAATGAACTCATAATAAATATTTTTTTTCTAAAGACATGTTCAAATTTGCCATATGATGGCAGGAGGTAAAAATAAACGCGGAAGCAGAGGGCACCGCTGCCTCCTCCTTCCTCGTTGCCATGGTGACTTGTCGAATCGGGGCTCTATTGATGTGGTCTTTTTAGTGTGGTGTAAACGCCAGGTGAAACTATACTCTGCGTTGATCAAACTAACTCAAATCAGCTGTTCTGGAACCAAAAACGCAGAATTTCCTATCTCAGGGTAGGCCAACTCACTGTTCAGGGTTAGTCTCAGAGTTTGTTGAACCTGCTTTTGTGAAATGGAGCCCTGAATCTTCTCTCTGTTGTTACTTTGTATTTTTGTATCTAAAGACCCCCGTGTCTTGTCTGCTTTTTGAAAAAAAAAAAAATTGCACAGTAAATTAAAAATCCAAGTGTGGAGTTGGTCATTTCTTTTTATCCATCATTCATGTAAAAATTCTGAATGTGCATATTTCAAATCGACAAAACAAACCAGGCAAGTACATATGTGTTGAATAAATAACAATAAGAACAACAACACAACAACAATGACAACAATAAAAGCTTGAGTTCATTTTGTGTGTATACACACACAAAAACACACACATATACATATACTGTATTATTTCACTGTATAAACCATAAATATAACATGCAGTCCAGACCAGGACTTCTCGGGCTGAGGTAGGGTAAGGGGCGGGGTGCCATGAGGCTGGAACAATGAAGCCCTGTATGTGAGTTTGTATGTGTGTGTGTGTGTGTGTGTGTGTTTATGTGGAGGCGGGGACAAGAATTACAGTATTGGCAATAAAGCTATAGTGGTCGTCTGGGAGAAATGTGTGTGTTCGGTTCATAGCTGGTCGGGCAGGGGCCGTTCTTCCTAGTCAGCGTCCGATTCGGCCCGCCCAAGACTTCCTACTGAGCACGCACACACATGCGGCGTTGATGCGGATGAAGCGCCAGGCTGTCCGTTCCTTGAAGATGGTGAGGGCGCTTACGAATATGTGCGTGTTGGTGCAATAGGAGTTCCAGTGGCGACCGTCGATGCCGAGACAGCCCGAGTTGCCCGGTTTGGAGCCCTGCTTGCCTCCTCGTCCCCCCATCTTTGCCCCAGAGCCCCTGTGCGTTGGGGTTCGACAGGTGGTCTCGTAGAAGAACTGCTTCTTCACCACATTGTTGATTGTGACGTTGGGCAGCACGGTCACCTCGTTCCCAGCGATGTCCGTGGCCCGGGTCATGTTGCCCACCCAGGTGTTAATGCTGTCGCACACCGAGTACTCTCCTCTGTGCATGGTGTGCAAGCCCGCTCTGCGCCGCACCCGGAGCCCCCTCATCCCTTCAGTATCAACACCCTCAGCCTCTAGGGCGTCATGCGAGGGCGGCACCTCACTGAAGATGACGCGCGGCGAGGAACGGTACCGCCTCTTGGAGAAGAGCTTGGCGTCCACTACCGGGATGGAGGGGTCCGGTGCGTGGGAAGCTGCCCGATGACGCTTCTTGATCCTGTGATGGCTGGTCCTGTGAAGTTCGGAGTGCTGGTCCCCCGCCGCCGCCACAGTCTGTTGCTGCTGTCTTACTTGGTGGTTGGCTGTTGTCTGCTGTCCCGCTTTGTGGTTGGCTAACCCGGAGGTGTGGGCCAGTCCACCTCCCATGTTCAGTACAGCCTGGACGCCGATCAGGAGGACCAGGACCAGTGGTGACGACCTCATGGGCACACGTCCTGAGACCAACACACAGTTCAAATTATGTCTAAACATTCCTCATTTAAAAAATAATAATAATCTAACACTCTTAAAACTGCTTAGTCTATACATACATACTGTCAAGTGATTACATTTTTAATCGCAATTAATCGCATGACTTCAATAATTAACTTGATTAATCGCACATTTTATATCTGTTTTAAATGTACAATAAAATTTTTATTTATTTTTTTGTATTTTTTTGTGTATTTTTTCATATTCCTGTTAAGATAAAAGTGGAAAAAAAGTCATTGATACAGTAATTTCATAATAATTCATAAAATTGAGTTAAAATTAAAAAGATGTACTGTACTGTAAAAAACGTGTGACAGTGATTTGTGTTTAGGTCATTTTTCTGCCACTAGATGGCATAATTGCATTTGTAAAACATTGGTTACAGCTCAGTGCATTTTTCTTTTCATAGTATCTAAAAAATTATAATACAAGTTGACTCCTTTCCACAAATAAATGCATTATTATTAAATTAATTACTGCGAAATTTTGACCTGTCTGCTGCGTTGCAACTGAAATTCCTCCAGTACAGGCTTTCTAAGTAAGGAGCAGTCAATAATCTCACGTAAAAAAATTAATAAAAATAGTGCCGTTAAAGGAACTTTAACTGAGCTCAAAATAAACGCACTATATATATATATATATATATATATATATATATATATATATATTATCCATCCATCCATCCATTTTCTTAACCGCTTGTCCTCACAATGGTTGCGGGAGGGGAGGGGAGGAGACGAACAACCATCCACACTCACAATCACACCTATGGACAATTTGAAGTGGTCAATTAACCTGTCCTGCATGTCTTTGGAATGTGGGAGGAAACCTCACGTCCTCTGCACTGGGAGGCGAACATGCTAACCAGTCAGCCACCGTGCTGCCCTATATATATATATATATATATATATATATATATATATGTGTATATATATATATATATACACACACACACATTAGGGATGTTTGATGCCACGTTTTTTCAGACAGATACCAGTACATGCACTCAACACTTGAGTAGTCACCGATACCAAGTACCAATACTAGAAGTACTTTTGATACAATAGCTATGAATTCCAATATAAAAAAAAATCCTTAAAATTGCATGAAGTTAATGTCAATTTTCTATTCTTCAATTTCAAGTTCCTGATTGCAAAATGGTCACAAGAGGGAAGCCAACACTGGCATTGACTGCTGTCGCGAGTACTGATACCCTGAAATAAAGCCGGGTATTAGCCGATACCAATACCTGATATGGGTACTCGCCCATCTCTAATACAGTAGTATGTAGCATTAGTCCCCCCCCCCCCCCCCAAAAGACGCACCTGTGGAATGTGTCCAGTTAAAGTGGGAGCCCTCGGTGGACTCTAGAGCCAGACTCCAGTGCAGGCCGGGCCCCTTATGCCTGCCATCTGGACCCCCTCACAACGCGCACGTATACTGCACAGAAGAAACACAGGATTAATTTTTTAAATCTCCACATTCAAACACTTCCAACTGAAAAAAATTTGAACATTTTGTGAATCTCAAAAGCAGTCCCTAATCTGGCAATATCCCTTTCTGTTTCAACCATGTTGACTTCTCATAGTTAAGGATGCTTGACATCTTCCGGCTCTCGCCTCATTAAAAGTCACAAATACACTCGCACTCATCACATGACAACACTTTTTTTTTTTTTCGGTATTGTGTGAGGGGGCGAAGGGCTGGGGATTCGTCTTTAAACCATGTAAAGCACTTTGAGTTGCATTTTATTTGTATAAAAAGTGCTATACAAATAACTCTTTGACTGCCAGATGTTTTCAGAAAAGGGATGCCGTGGGTGCCAGCCGATTTAAGCATTTTTGACTGATCTTTCAAGGTCCACAGAAAATTATGTGTTTGGACTATGGAAACACACATACCACCAAATGAAAGATTGGACTCTCATCTTTCATCAGAAAAAAAAAAGTTTGTTTCTACCTTATTCCGTTTTTCAGTAATCAACAATAGAAAATGGTTAGTTTCACCTCTGTTTTGAAACAAACGTCTTTTAACGTCTTTGGCACTCCTCCATAGGATTTTACTAAACGTTATTTAACGTTTTTGGCAGTCAAAGAGATAAAGATTGATTGATTGATTGATTGGTTGATTGATTGACTGCACCAGAAACCAACACTTAGGTTGTTACGGTACAATACCGTCACAAAAAGTCAACTGAAATAATTGTATCTCATTTTACGCACACACTCACCTGCTTGTGCGTGCATGCCCAAAGATGTAGCGTAATTGTGATTTTTTTTGCTTTTTTTTTTAAAATATATAACCAAAATGGACTACAGCATTTCAATATTTGAAAGCATTAAATAATCTTATTAAGGTAGTTACTGTTAGAGGAACCACTGTTTTAGCTTCAACAAGCCTACACACATACACAAACACACACAGATGGAGCTGGTCCAAGCAGGCAGTGGGTTGATTGATCCAAGCTGACGTGTAGCTCCCTCTGTAAAAAGTCCAGGGCGAGCCAGGAGAGTCCTAATGTAAAAAATATGTGGCTTGTGTTTAATGCTAGTGGAGTCGGTACAAATGCTGCTGCGGGAGCACAGCGTTCAATGCTGTTTTGAGAGTATCTCTGATTTATACAGGATTCGTTCCTCTCTCGCTCCTTTCTTGGGCTGTCTCTGTCACCCTGGCACACTTATACCCTATGGACCAGGCTTGGGGAGTAACGGAATACATGTACTGCTGTTACGTAATCAGATTACAAAAAAAAAAAATGTAACTGTATTCCCTTACAGTTACAGGAAAAAACACGACATCAGATTACAGGTACATTTATTCAAAATGGGGATTACTTCGACGGATTACAATTTCTACGATGAGAGAGAGAGAGAGAGAGAGAGAGAGAGAGAGAGAGAGAGAGAGAGAGAGAAACTAACTGACTAGTCGTGTCGTCCAAACGCGGGCAGTTTAAAAAAGCTTCACTATGCTTTGAGTAGCATATGGACATCAATCAATCAATCAATCAATCAATCAATCAATCAATCTATAGCCCACATGCTTTTTAATTAAAAAAAGGATTTTTGCTATTTGTAGGCTGCCTGGTCCCTATCACCCCCGCAAATAGCAAGGGCACATTGTATAGAATATATATTGTGGTGATATTTATTTTTATTTTGTCTTCATACTCGGTATTGGAGTAATCCAAAGTAATCAAGTTACATTACTTTATTATTATGTTACTTGGATTACGTTGCTAACTAAATTTTTCAGCAGGTAACTTGTAAATGTTACGGAATACATTTTAAAAGTATCCCTTCCAACCCTGCTATGGACACAACAAACACGAGCTAGCAAGCATCCTGAGGTTTTTGAATATTTCTGTAACTGCCGTTTGGATGATCTCCCGATGCCAAATTGCTTGTTTTATTGTTGGCTGAAATAAAATAGTTCCACTCCAGTGATAGATTGCATCTTTCAATGTAGAAAGCCAGGTGAAGTTTCAACTACAATTGAATGCATCTGGAGCCAAAGCAAACAAAAACACAAAAGGGTTTAGGGTGTTTTTCTTGCATTCAATATGACAATATAATCATATGGAAGTCATGAAGCTGAGTTGTGTGCGATCATCTCCCTGAGCAGCGGCCTCAAGAAAAACACAAAACATTTTGCTCTCATGTACAATTCCAATTATGACAAAGGGTCTGCAGGTTCACAAGTGACAAACACACGATGCTTCGCATTACATTAATGCAGTCCAGCATAAACAAAGCAGTTATTCAAGATGGCTTTTATGAGTCATACCTTGTAAGGTCCTTAAATTGGCACCATAGGGGATGTTTATGACTTTGTGTCCTCACTGTAAATCAAGACCATTCCCGATGAGTCACGTATCACTTTCTAATTCTACGGTCAATGCACTGTTTCGTGCATCGTGGTTCTAAAAAGATGAATGCAAAACGGAAGGCGATGTACAGGGTTCCCTGGCTAGTGGCTACTTCGCAATTTGGTTATTGCGGCTTCACTCTTATCGCGGGTTTTCATTTGTGATCATAACTTCATCTATTGCGGGTTTTATTGCTGCTGTATTTCATTCAAAAATGCCAATCTTTTCGGGGGAATTTTGTTTGACAAAAAAAAAGACATCATGAAAATTTGAGCTTATGGCTCCCAAAATCCCCTTTCCCTTATTGTAGGTGCGTTTGAAAATACGCTCCAAACGTACTGCTTAAAAACAAAGAACATTGTTCAAATGTGCTGTTTATACGGAATGCCCCAAAAAATGGAGCAGACAGTTACATGGAAGGTAAACAAACAGCTGTGCTCAGAAATGAATGCGAAGAGGAGCGTCTCTGGCAGCACACAAGGACGAAGAAACGTCCTCCCTATGTTATTTTTTTTCCTTTTTAGTTTTAAATGACTTTCTTTAACCAGAATCACATGCCAAAGGTACAACCCTGGTGGATTAATGCAAGTTCCGTGACAACCGTTCTTCTACTATAATAATAATAATATAGATTATAGATATAGCACCGTTTTGGTTTGTGTGCTCAGTTTGAATTGGATGTTGGGGTTTGATTTAATACAGAAAGCAAAAAAAAACTGGTTTCAGTTTTTACAAGGACTTACAAAGCGCATTAACCAGGATTGTACCTTTTGCTACAATGGGATTCTGGTCAAGGTAAGCCATTGAAATATAAAATAGATGATAAAATTATAAAAAAGAAAAGCTTTAACATAGTTACTACAACTTGGGAAAACGAGAGGAAGCAAATTACTTGGCCTCAAGGCAGGAGAAGTTGACACACGCTGACTAATTATCCGATGATGACACCATTTTATTTTGTGGGTTCAACACTTGTTTTGACTTTTGCCCTCGCGAGTCGAGAGTAGGACGAAAGCCATTGTCTGCCTGGGCGCTGCTTTGCGCACCCCTTTGCATGTGATGCTGCAGTCATCGTGCGTTACAAAGCCCTCGCTAAAAGAAGCGCGTCAACGGCTTCCTACGGCAAACACACACACCCCACGTCGGCGGGTGACGACAGCAGCCTCGGATAATCAGAAGGTGTGAAAGTGAGCTTGTCAGCTGTGGTGACGGAGCGAGCAAATGGAGAGGAAGCCAAATGTTTTCACTGTACGCGTCTCTCATCAAATGAGGCCAGCGCACTTCCTCCTTCTGTCCTCCACTTGAAATTATTATTGAGGATGATGACTGCCAGGTCAACACACCCGCTTTCACAAATCTGTGACAGTAAATCCGCCTGTCGGTCAAGGGTATTGCAACCAGAATTTCAAAGTCAATGAGCTCATTTTAGGGTAAATGCTATCGACATACTGTGCAGAATGAATTCGGCTCATATGTGTGAACTAAACTGATGAACGGTATGATAAATCTCCCCTTAAAAGTCACCCCTTTGAAACTAATACCACATTAATACAATGGCGCCACTCTTTTTTTTTTTTTTTTATCACGCAAACTGATGTCATGCACCATCTGTTGTGAAAATGCAGAATTAGGCCAAACCCCTCCACAAATGTTAAGAAGCTCTCAATGGAGTCTAAAAAAAAAAAATCTATGGGAAAGGCATCTATCTATCTATCTATCTATCTATCTATCTATCTATCTATCTATCTATCTATCTATCTATCTATCTATCTATCTATCTATCTATCTATCTATCTAGCAAGCTAATATCATTTGCTAGCAAGCAATCATCTTTATCGTTAGTTAGCAAGATAATATTTTTTTCTATCTATCTATCTATCTATCTATCTATCTATCTATCTATCTATCTATCTATCTATCTATCTATCTATCTATCTATCTATCTATCTATCTATCTATCTATCTATCCAAGTCTGTCCAGATGGTGAATGGCAATTGTTGTACGAAATATGACCTTATTGAAACACTGTTTTCATTGATCATTCCAAATACAGTATAATGTTGAAAATATAAAATTATTATATATCATTATGGACGCAGTGCCATGATATTTGTGGTTGTAATGCCCGGCAGAAGTATGTGCTCTCCTAATACTGTTCTTGAATAATAAAACACACCCATGGTAGGTCTGCTGCTCACACCCACACACACACACACACCACACACACACACCACACACACACACACCTTTTTACTTTTGGGTCTTTTCCTACCCGTGGAATTTTCTGACTGGAATTTTACAAAAGTAAACAAGACAAACATGTCCATGATTTTCAATAAAATGAGATTACGGTGTTAAAATGACAAATCAAAGCCCGACAGCCTCCTGATCCAACAAAGCTGTTGATAACATTTTATTAAAATCACATAACATAGCAAACTTTTGTTTTCCTGCCAACTGGTGTCTTAATAAAAAAAATGAGCATAGGGATCGTTTGTGTGGATTATTATTGTATTATGTTATTATTTTAGAATTTCACCAAATGAAATATGCCGGCGGCATGGTGAACTAGTGGCTAGCCTGTCAGACTCACAGTTCTAAGAGCTGAGCTTTCAAATCCGGGCTTGGGCCTTTCTGAGTGCAGTTTGCATGTTCTACCTGTGCTTGTGTGACTTTTCTCCAGCACTCCAGCTTCCTCTTACATTCCAAAATCAAAATTGACTAATTGAATATTCTTCTTTTTTTTTCTTTTCCTGGAGAGCTCAGTATTGTTCATTCGGTAATTTTACCGATTTGACATGTCATCATCATTGCTCTTTTTTTTTTTTTTTTTTTTTTGTATGTGGGTGAGTATGTGTATGTGCGTGTGTGCGTGCGTGTGAGTGTGTGTGTATTCATTAGTTCACCAAAAAACCTATTAAAAAATCCTATACCGTTCACCTAAACCGAACACTTCCAGCCGGAGTCGTGAGGCCATCAGGAGACCCGAGGAAGGACCAAAGAAAAGAAAGGAAAGTGAAATATTCTAATTCGTTTTTGTGAGTGTGCCCTGCAATTGACTGGCAACAAAGTTCAGGGTGAACCGCACCTCTTGCTCGAAATCAGGTGGTATAGGCTCAAGCACACCACCATTCTACTAATGACGCTAAGTGCTATAGCGGATGGATGGATGGATGCATAAATAAACAGATGGATGGATGGACGGATGGATGAATGGACGAATGGATGGATGCATGAATAAACGGAGGGATGTATGGATGGACAGATGTATGTATGGATGGATGAATGGATGGATGCATGAATAAACGGATGGATGGATGGACGGATGGATGAATGGACGAACGGATGGATGCATGAATAAACGGATGGATGGACGGACGTGACTTGAGCCCATAACAAGCTGGTTATTTCTTCCAGAAAATGACCTTCTATTCAATTTTGCTGGCAGCCAAACTGACAGACAAACAAGACCTAAGCAATATTCTTTTCGATCAACAACAACAAAACAATATTCATTCATGTATACACAGGGATGTCGCATATTCCTTTGCACATCTGAATTCCCTGACTCTGATGTTTAAAATCGAATAATATAATTGGCTACTGCTTCAGAAGTTTTAAGTTAACAAAGTTGTGCCAAGGCATTTTCAGTCCCAGTAAATGGAATCTTTCCTGGAAGAGAAATCAGTTTAGACAGTTGGACATGTGTCTGCATTTGGCTCCACTTTCAGGTCAAAATAATACTAGAAAAACATCAAGGTGAAAATCAAACCAGTTCATGCTGTTTAGCTCAATGAGACACATGACAACGAGAAGCTTTTAATCATGGGAACGTTAAGTCACTTTACTTTTGTTACTTTAACACATCATTGAATCAATAATCGCTTTTTTTTCTCGAATGGCTCAGCCTTTGTTTTTGCACCTAATTTCTCAGTGATTCATCATTGCTTGCAGTGCATTTGTTCAGTTGTGTTTGGTTTGGAAGATCAACGCTGCCTCATTTACTGCATATTTTCAAGCTTGCTGCTAATACCAAAAGGTTTGGATGTCAAATTTGTGAAATAGTCTTAAATGGTACTTCACTCGGTTGTAGAAGTAACTCTTTGACTGCCAAAAACGTTAAATAACGTTTAGTAAAATCCTAGGGAGGAGTGCCAAAGACGTTAAAAGACGTTTGTTTCAAAACAGAGGTGAAACTAACCATTTTCTATTGTTGATTACTGAAAAATGGAATAAGGTAGAAACAAACTCTTTTTTTCTGATGAAAGATGAGAGTCCAATCTTTCATTTGGTAGTATGTGTGTTCCCATAGTCCAAACACAACATTTTCTGTGGACCTTGAAAGATCAGTCAAAATGCTTAAATCTGCTGGCACCCACGGCATCCCTTTTCTGAAAACGTCTGGCAGTCAAAGAGGTAAAGAATGCCTGCTCTTTGTGGCATGTTTCTCATGTGGGATTTGTTCTTATAGTTAACAACAGATACTACAAAAACTCAACAGCATACTTACACACATGCTTGAGTGCCAATGTGTTGACCTAAAGGTCAGGTGTTCGGCCAATCTTTTCATTTTGAAATCCAGAACTTCGAGAACTTTCCAGCAAATTCAGTGACTGCTCATTAATCCTTAAACACGATTTAAAGCTATCATCACATGTTCTACTGAAGTAGAGAGAGGAAACATCATGAAATGCTACTTGTTATTGCAAGCCAACATAAATCAGTCAGTCAAGAGTACCCATTAAGTAGCAGCAGCAACTGAATTCAGCGAGCGGCCAGAGAACTTCTCTGCTCTTCAATTTTTTCTTTCTTTTAAATTGCTCTGCACACCTATCACAAAAACATGACAGTATGTTTCAGGTAAACAAAACAAAACAAAAAAGTCACCTTTGTCGTCCTTTGTATGGTGGGAGTGGTTATGAAATTGTAAAATTGGGATTACTGTATAACATTGCATTCACAATATATACGGAATGCTAATAATTTAATTTCAACAATCTTTTGACTTAATTGCATAATAAAAGTTTTTTTTTGTTTTTTAAGTCCAATTGGATTTCAGCTTCTCTCTGTTGCTATGTAAATTACATTTTCCCAAGTGATGGATTTTTTGTTGTTTTTGTTGTTGATTTTTTGTTGTTGTTGACCTGTTGGCTGGTCTAATGACTTCCGCACTTTTCCATCATCTGATTGGTTCAGCTATGTTTAAGCATTCCGATTGGCTGAGCTTAAAATGCACATCAAAAATCATACTAAGGCACATCATACAAATTCATTTTCAAGGCACATTTTTCTAGAAAAACTGGACCAGATCAACCAACAATGTTGCTGGCTGGCTTGTTTCAACCAGGATTTTGATTTTTTTTTTCTGTCTTTTTCAGAGCATTATTTATGAGCATAACATTTAGTTAGCTTAGACAGACAGGCAGGAGCAAAGAAAGGAGGATCTGCATCAACATCTCTAGTGAGTACCATGTATTTTGTTTTTTTTTGTTTTTATTGCTAAATATTGATTGTGAAGTCGTTCAGCAGCTGCAATATTGGATGATAAAGGTAACTTTAACTATTTCATGCTTTCGTATTGAGCGCTTTTGTACATTTAGCAATGCAATGTTGTTATTACAAGGTGGACTAGGTCACTAAAATAACCATTGGAGGTTCGAAACTAACTGCCTGCCACTGATAATAGTGTCCGTGATTCTAATCATGGAGTGGCTTAGAAATAATGTAGGTATACTTTTTTTAGGAATAAAACTGCCACCTAGTTTTTTTTTATTTTAATTTTTTATTTTTTTGATTAACACTAAGGCTTGTCTATATTTTAATGATGGTCAATTGATGGTACTTGGAGAGATGAGTATTTTCTCAGGTGGTATAAAATGTTTAAGAAGCACATCTGAATATAATCTGACTATAATGCATCGTTTGGCGGCCATGTTTTTGTTTTTTTAGTTCTAATTTTCTGTCCACAACTCAGATTTACTTCCAGCTGTTGTAACTATTTTAATTTTCTGGCCAGGTTTGTATTTCCCCAGGTGTGTCTTGGGAAGCCAAGCCTTTCAGCACATTTTTTTTTTAAGACCGATAAATTAATTACTGTTCCCTAATGTCATATTAATTTTCCTCAATTTTGGCAATGATCATCTTTTGCAAACAAGTGGAATAGCAATCATTCTTACATAATAAGCCACAAATGTCTCAGTTAGAATTTATCACACTCTGGGAGCAATGACACATTAGTGAAAATGATCCCTGACATCTTGGCTGAGATGCTGTTACAAGCTACTCATTTTATATCCCCATAATAAACTCGACTTCTGTTTTGGAACACGTTGAGAATCCAGCCATGAGAGGTTACTCTGGCAGTGAAGCAAAACCACATTTAAAGGCTCGTGACCGTGCTAATGAGGCCTTCCATGCTCCATCTTCACTCGCTGAGCCAAGCCTATTCCACTTCCTGATGACTCTCCCAGTACTTGACCGGCAGATGTGGGAGGCCTCGTATCTGGGATGAACACAAGGCCTTAACATGTTTTCCAGACCTGTGCTTTCTTATGACCTTGACGTTGAACAAAATCCGCTCAAGACAAGTGTGGAATCTTTTGGCAAGGCTCTACTTAAGACTCCCCTTTGTTGGTGAGAATCCAAGATCTCTGAGCAAAAGGCCAGCATCTTTGTGTGACCCGGAGAATGATGAAGACGATGGAGGGCGGGTTGGCGAGGAAGGAGTCGGAAATATCAAGGGATGGGGAGAGGCTACAAGCAATAGAGCGTGGGCAATAAACAAATATAAGGAATATTTGAGAACAAAGACAGAGGGAGGAGTTACAACACTAAAAGGGACACGTGGAGTTTCATCAAGTTTAACAAGAAAATCTTTGTTCCACCTGTCAGCCTTAAAGCCCACTCCACCAAAGCGATTGCATGCACATGTTGCATATTTACTGTAAGGGAATCCTTCAAAACAACCACTCCATTCCATATGAGCCACAAATCACTGGCGGCGCTAATCTTCCCGGGGAGGACAGCAATATCACTTGGAATCTGATTACATAAAACAAACGCTAGATTTTACATAAATATCACTGGCTCAAATGACTCAGTTTGTTTTTTATTGCCATGACTTTTTGCTCTCTAGTAACTCTTATTTTCACTGCTTTGAAATGGTATGTCAGAATTTGCACAGTGGGCATAGTAAATGTTTGCTAGTAGGTTTCCCCGGTGCTTAGCTTGCCACGAAGCTTTTCTTTTTATATGCAGGTGTAACGTGAGGGTTCGTTGGTGGTTAATGGAACACTCCGAGAAAGCAGGATGGTGACGGATTTCTCGCGGAGCAACGCTGTTTATTCGTCACACACACAACTACAGCAACAACACTTCCTGTCAACTTATCAGCTGACTAGCCACTAACCAATCAGGAGCTAGCAAACTTTAGGTAAATGCAAGTGAATGAGAACAGCAGATTCAACACGTCAATTTAGCTACTTGTGTATATATATATATATATATATATATATATATATATATATATATATATTGTCCAGAAATTTCTGTAAAATAAAATCCTTCAAAGGAAACCTGATTCACCGATCTCCAGTCTGATTCTGAAAATACGAACACGCGGAAAACATAAGGATCATTTTACAACAATATATATTTATATATATATTTAAACAAAGTAATTTAAATCATACTCATTTCTGAACCTTACACAGGCAACAAATAAGTACCGTGGTGCCTTTTTAAAAAAAAATTTTTAGATACCAGCCATTGTTTGGCTTGTTTTTTCCCAAAAGTTTGAAATACGCACAGTAGTTTATCCTACAGTGAACAATTTGTGAAAGAAAAAGGGGCTTCAAGAGTTTTAAAGCCAATCCCTGTTAAAGTTTACTGACAAATTACAAGTAAAACTAAGAGAACATCTACATTGCTTTGCTTAGAAGTCTACCTAGCTTAATGCAAACAATGCAAAATGCTACAGATGGGCTAACAACTAACAACATCGGTCTCGCAGTGTAAAAAACATTTAATTAATGGCTATTTGAATACAAACGGTACAATCACACATGTACACATTATATAACAATATTCATAGGCATATATTATTAATCATCTCCATGTCTGTATTATATGTTCACCCCAAAGAGGGGTCCTCTGGCCAGGGCAGAACACCACACCAATGCAGTTGTGTGATGACAAAGAAATTACAAAAAAAATCATTTAACATGCCAGACATGAAATAATTCTTTTGTTGGCCAAAATAACCCAAATCACCTCCTTTAACCAAAATGAGAGTTTTTTCTACAGGTTTACAGCATTAAACACATTCATTGTAATTGTGGTCATTTTTGACCCCACTCATGCAAGAGTGTAGGCATTTGTTGGTCATGCATCTAAGAGTTAATAATGTCATTGTTTTATGTTTTGACAGTGCTATCTGTCTTGTTAAAAACACATTGCCTTAGTGTATTTATTTATTTTTTTGTGTAAGGGCGAGGACTTCACATTTTTTGATAGGAACAAAAATTTAACTAAGCTCCAGGGAAGACTACTAATCCCAAGCCTCCTTCTTTCCACCTTTGGGCCAAATCGCACTCTTGGCAACACGTCATTTTTCCATGACGCGGTTCTGACATCTGATGCCAGGAGCATCAGAATTAGGTTTGCTATGCGTCAGACATTAGGGTATGCCTACATGGTTTTGGTTGAATATTACCTACTGCATTGAGCAATTCAATGCACTGAGCAGTTAACATGAATTATCCCCACTGTATAGAGCCATCGGGGAGATAAAACACAATATATTTACATTATTAAGAATTTGGTGTACACACACTTAAAAGTCTTGTACAATAACAAATCAAGTTTAGTGCTCAGCAATGCTCCTTAAACGAAGTCAGTTTAATGCTCTATGAAACATGCAGTTGAATTATATAGTAAATTGTTAGTGTTTATATGGGGAGGAGAAAAACTCAGCAAAAGACTAAGCAAAATCTTTTGCTTTGCATGGCTAACATCCAATTGTTTATATTGTTTTATTGTTCATCACTATGTTTTTCCCTCTTCACTTGGTTCCCCAAAACAAAAGTATTGCAGTTATTAAAGTCTGTTAACATCTCCACGGATGTGAAATTCATCTCGACACTGGCACGGACCAGGAAAAAATGGTGTCTCTGTTAATGCCATGGTGACACGTCATGTTTTGTTAGCACAGAGGTTACTGATCGGAGTTGTGTACACAAATTTTACCACTCAATAAATTCATTTGTCAATGTTTAATATTGTTTATAAATAATACAGAGGAGCTTTGTTAATGTTAAACACATACATTCTTTGGCTCACCTCCATTAGTTTCAATGTCAGCCAAGTGTGCGCGTGTGGAGATACTTTGAAGACACAGATTAAAACATTTTAGAGCATTGCAAATTATGCTCGACAAATTGGAATGAACTCACAAACTGATTACTTGAGTCACCTTTGAAATGACGTTTTCCAGAATAACAACATTTCTGCATTGAAGCCATTTGGAGTCGTTTGAGTGTTGTGCAGATGAAACTGTCACTCCATGCATCTATCTATGCCACTTCTGTTGTATTTTGTTTTGTGTTTAATACTGTTCAGTGCAGCTGCCATTCACGTTTGCATCGTGTAAATGCTTTAAGCATTCACACAATTCATTTATTATTTTTTTTTTCAATATTCCATATTTTATTGCATATTTTATTTTCAATGGCAAAATTAATTCAACATTGCATTCAGCAAATTAAATGATAGCTTTCAGTATTTTACTGCATTATTAAATACAACTACTGTACATACCATGTCATGGAAGTCAACAATAGTCCATTGGTTAAAGCAAATGACTATTGTGTGAGAAACCAAGGTTTAATGAAGTAAATCATTTGAAACCCCCACACCACCCCCCACCCAATTTATCTGATTAATTTTTTCAGTTTTTTTAATAATAATAATAATTTTTCCTCCTGTCTTTCCTCCTATTTTTTCTACCCCGTTAAAAAAAATTAGGACAGAAAAACATATTCAGTAAAACAGAAAAAGATATTCAGAAAAACAGAAAAAAATGCAATATTCTTCCGTAATTTTTTATTAACAAACCCCCCCCCCAAAAAAAAAATCTGGTGTACGGCAGTAGACCACCTTACACGTGTGAGTTTTCCTCACTCTGCCTCCTGAAGACATAAGCAGGCCATTTTCTATCCTGTGTGGTCTTCACATCGTTCTGTCATCTCTTCCCGCCTGCGTCCTCGTAATCTCCCCCACCCCCCAACTGCCCCTCCCTGCATCTTGCTCCCCCTCCGGCTGATGCCAACCACCTGTCCGCGTGGGACCTCCCAGGCCCGCACTCCGTCTGTTAGCGGCATGCCATGTTCACCGTGTGAGCGGATCTACGGCCAAAAGACATAAAGCTCCCAGTATGACCTGCGGCTAATGCACAGATGGTTTCATATTTACTGATGCGAGTGCAGGCGTCACCTTGGATACATCCGACAACTATGGCTTCCTCTACAAAACTCGTGAATCCAAGGGGAAGCATAAATCACTTCCTTCCTTCAGTAAACGACTCCTCGTTACTAATTTGCAGTTGCGTGGGAGTCCAATTATGACTCATCGTCTCACGTCGTGTGGATTCCAGATTGACATAATCCGAATAAGTGCATAATAAGCGGCCTCGCATGTCGACTTGAGGCTAAGGCGTGTGCATGTGTTTGATGCGTATCCAACGCAAACATACGTATGCTCACGTAGCCTACACGTTTGTCAGACTTGGACTACAGCCCTTCTGAATCCTTTTTTTTCTGACAATCTGACAAATGCTACCAACAAGAAGATTTATTTTACATTTTTAACCCTGGAGAACCCACGGGGTCAAATTTGGCCCCTATAAATTCTGCTACTCAAATAACAAAGATATAAATAACAATTATCGTCATTATGTGCTTTAATGTGAACTATTTCAGTTTCAATGAGCTCTTAACGTTTTACCAGTTGGCTGAATGAGGAATTTCAAACTAAATGTACCTTTTTAGACTCAATTTTTGAGCCAAATGGAAAGATACAAAACCCTGGAGAACCCACGGGGTCAAATTTGGCCCCTATAAATTCTGCTACTCAGATAACAAAGACCTTTTTTTGTTTTTACAAATTTAACTTCAAAAGTCCAGAGTGCCACTTCTGACCCCTGCCATGGGGCCATCTAGTGGATGAATATTGCACTTACATGAGCCAGAGTGGTGGTGACAAGATGGCTGGCAAACATGCTGTTTTGTTGAGCTGGAAATCAATCCAAACAAAACCATCTTCTCAGCAAACCATCAGATGGTAAAATTGTTTTTTTTTTGTTAATCTAAAAGGGTTAAAATTGAAAAAACATATATTTTGATGTTCAGTGAACTTATAGCAGTCATTTAATGTATAATTCATAATTTTCCAAAGAAGAAAAGGGTTCTTGGGTTCTCCAGGGTTAAAAATGACAAATAAAGTACCTTCACCTTTGATATTGTTGTTTTGTTTCAGGCGTAAATGTAACCCAAAAAATCTTGCACTCTAGCAGCAGCGAGTTTGTTTCATGTTCCAACAAGCAACAGATGATACGGTATGAACGAAAGGCTATGTCAACACAACTTCTGAAAAAAAAAAACAATTGGGAGCATAACTGCGCCACTAAACCAACACATTAAGACCACAAGGTTATTATTTGAGTTGGAACAACAGCATGCTAATTTCCACATTGACACTATACAACCATGCTGCATACATGAAGCACATGTGAACACATGGAAATACTGTACAAACATGTACAAGCAGGCAAATGTATCTCTTTTGACGTAGCGCCTGTCAAAGCTGTCACTTCTGCTGAATGCAAACATTCACTGATATTACCGGTTTCCGACAAACACACAAGCTTATATTAATGCAGACTCCAAACAGTGCAGGTTGAAGAGCAGGTTTATATGGGATCATTCTGTACTCTTTTGTGTTTCAGGTGCTCATTAAGCACTTAATATCATGGTTGCATTGGGATTTTCAATTTACAATTTGGGCTTGGAATATTTGTTTTGTCCTTGTAGCTTGTTTATAGATTTGGTCTTGCCTGTGTATTTTTTCTTTGCAAACCAATCAGCACCTTCCATCCCTTCAGGTTCCTCTCAGCTGTACCTCATGAGCCGCATTTCCACCGCAGGACGTTCGGGTATGGAGAGGGGGGTAGGGATTTTTGCAAGAACCATCCTCTCAGACGACCCATTTCACGACGTCACGGGTTTCGATCGGCACGTAAACGCCGTGCGACGAGGAAAAATAAAAACTTAAGATGGTTGCTGTTTTTCTCTGCTTTTTATTTTATGTACTTGGCGTGGATGGATGGTTTGAGTGAGAGGAGACGAACGTTTACGTTTGGATGAAGAATTTGAAAAGGCCGACTCGCAAGTCACGAGTTCCGATCGACACGTAATCGCCTTGCGACGGCGTGACGTCACCCGAGCAGGGCGCCGCAAAAATCAGAACATTGAGGAAAGAGAAAAACTTTTTTCTATGTACTTGGCGTGGATGGATGGTTTGAGTGAGAGGAGACGGCGTTTAGATGAAGAATTTGAAAAGGCTAACAGTAGAGTGGAACGAAAATAGGCAAAGGATTATTAAGAGAATTGTTTTGGTGGAAGAGACTTAAGCCGAGAACGCATCATCGTCGCGCATGAAGTTAAGATCATTTTTAGCCAATCAGCACGAAAGCTCAATCGGGAGTTTATCAGTCCGGCCGAGTACCTACCCTCGAGTAGGACCTCCGCTCATCCCTGTAAGTTCCTGTAAATGTGGCCCGGTTGGGAAGGCTCCTACCCCAAAGTTCTTGCGGTGGAAACACGGCTATTGTGTCAATTAATCGGAGTGTATTTAAGCTCTCCTGCTTTTGCTTTGGGCTTTATCGGTTCATTGTGTGTGTTAGTTTCGAGACAGATGGTTTTTGTAGCTGCACTATCCCCAGCTTGTTCTGTTTTTGTTTGTTTGCACGCTTTCTTGGTTCCAACACGACATCTGCATCGCCACAAATGTGTTTGGAATCACTCCCGATCTACTATATAGTCATCATAATGAGTTTGCCATTTTATATTGTTGTACTGTTTGAATGTAAAGTGAGTATAGGTTATCCCCTATATAGTGTCATCAATTAATATAATAAATGCTTTATCTCTTTGACTGCCAAAAACGTTAAATAACGTTTAGTAAAATCCTAGGGAGGAGTGCCAAAGACGTTAAAAGACGTTTGTTTCAAAACAGAGGTGAAACTAACCATTTTCTATTGTTGATTACTGAAAAACGGAATAAGGTAGAAACAAACTCTTTTTTTCTGATGAAAGATGAGAGTCCAATCTTTCATTTGGTAGTATGTGTGTTCCCATAGTCCAAACGCAACATTTTCTGTGGACCTTGAAAGATCAGTCAAAATGCTTAAATCGGCTGGCACCCACGGCATCCCTTTTCTGAAAACGTCTGGCAGTCAAAGAGTTATTTAATTAGTCATTATTTACTCTGGAAGGCCCACCGGCTGTAAGCAGCAATAAGCACAAACAAGGAGGAAAGAGCGCATAAAAGACAACGTTTGGGATCATTTCACACGTAATCAAAGAAGCTCAAGTGCAATGTGTCTCTTACGAAGCATAACTGGTTTAAGCTACATAACGGCACGCCTACGGTCAATTAAGCATTGTTAGCTAATTCAATATACAGATCATAAAACTGCTAGTTAGAACAATGCTAATCCCTCCGTCTTCGTGTCTCCGTCACTTTTGCTTTACTGAACAAAGGTGAAAAAAAGAAAACAAGCACATGTGACCTACCTGTCCCTAACAACCAGTCGATGCTATACTGTAATGCTCACGTTATTCAACAGGCCAGGCCCCGCCTTTCAAAGCCATTAACATGCAGTCACAGTCACACCTACTGTACTGTAGAACAGTAGGATGGCTACCACAAGTGGAAAAAAATAAATAAAATACCTGCCCCTCACATTCATATAGTATCACATCATATATATTGATTATTAATAATGAAATAAATATCGACTTGCTACTTTGTGGATTGTGCCTCGCCTATGTGGTCTGGAAACTAATCCCTGTGATAAATGAGAGATTACCGTAATTGATGTGTGTATTCTATAGTCCACTATATAAGATTCCAATAGTGATTAGGAAGTAGGTAATGAGCGAATGATTTTGAACATTAACACCTATATTGCCAAGTTTAAACTATGGCCAGGTGGCATTTGCAGCCTAGCTTCCGTTTTTTATTGGCCCACAACAAATACTCAAATTAATATTTGGCACGGCCCGTATCACAACTTAATATTTTTTTTCCTTAAAAGGGGGACATGAAAAGTGGGTGATGAAAAAGGTGGAGGGTTGTTTTTCTAACAATATGCAAAGACACAAAGAAACTGACAACTAATTGACAATTAAAATAGTAACAACATTTCTCTTCAAGGAGAATAAAGCTAATAAGCAAAAATTGTTTCCTCCACTTTCTGCTCCTTGACAAGGTCACAATTTTTTTTCTTTTCACTTCTTAGCAGGAAGCTGTTTTTTGTTTTGTTTTTTAAATAACAACAACAAAAATAGAAAAAATTAAATACTTGAAAGATTGTTTTTGACATATTTTTTTAAAAAAAATAAATTTAAATAAGAAAAAATCCAAATGGGCCCTTACATTCTTCTATTTTTTTTTTACCCGGCCCTCGTAGGAAAATGTTTGGACACCCCTGTCTTATATAGTGTTCTAAATGTATTACACATGCAAAGTAGTGAACAACCACTGGTCACTAGAAAAGCAATAAATTCCGTAATGCTTTGTGCTAGAGGGGGAAAAAATGTCAGACAGACGTGCATATTTTCATAAAGTGCTTTGTTTTTATTTTGCAAAACACACTCACTAATCCTAGAACAATACTAAGTTATTATGTTTTAATATTTGTTCAAAATATATTTTGGAAAGGATGTTCATAAAGAAGGCAATGACAGAGACCTGACAGATCTCAGTTTTCCTCAACCAACAGCTATGGTAACCCTGAGGTCACACTCTGACCTTTCACCTCTCCGCTGAGCCCACACTGAACACCTCAGCTTGTTCACTTTACGCCAGATGTTCTGAGCCCACTTACAGAACGGTATCGAATAAACAAACAAAATAACAATATGAGACAATACCAAAAAAAAAGGCAAAAGGACCGCTCGCACAGAAAAAGCAAGCTTTCCCATCCTTATTCGCACCCAAGGACAAGCTCGAGTCTTTTGGGAGGATAAACAAACCACTATCAGCTCTGGATAAACTGCTTGAATGGGAACCAGCAGTTGTTAAAACAGGTGATATTGTCTTTTATGGAAAATGTCGAATGCTCCGTTAGCAGTTCACACCAATGTTTTAGTGGGTAATTTTGTTCTGTTTTTCCAATCAAAAAATGTGTTAGGAATGAGTATGAATTTCGGGGGTGATAAGGAGTCATCGTGGTAGGGGTAGGATGCTAAGTTGAAGATGTCGGATAGCTCTCCCTTGACCTCTGACTAACCCGTGCAACTGGAGGGCAGCACCAGAATACATGTGCTAGCCCGCTCGCATTGACATGTGGCACAATACAGTTCTGGTCACCAAAACTTGAGCCGTTAATTATGATCTCATTTTGCCAAACAAAAATACCACACTTTGATTTTCTGTGTCCCTTTTCAATGATTTTCAAAGTGTGATGCAATTATTACTGGTGGTGAAAAAAATCACTTATTTGTTCAAATTGTTACTGTGGCTTCATTTTTGTTAATCCAGTACAGAACCTTTACATTAGCATTTAATTTTTGTAAATGTTTTCAAACATTTATTCGTGTTTATTTTTATGTGCAATTCACTCTGATTGAATTATTTTTCCATCATTAAGCGCAGTGTTAATGTTGATACTGTGCATTAGCTAACAAAAGCATTGAGTACACTTTTAAGGACTGCCTCATTATTAAGGACCAGTTGGACCGTAATAATAACTACAGGAACAGAATTAGAATCAGAATAATCTTTATTGGCCAAGCACAGCCCTGGAGAAACCACGGGGTCAAATTTGGCCCCTATAAATTCTGCTACTCAAATAACAAAGACCTTTTTTTTTCTTTCTTTTTTTTACAAATTTAACTTCAAAAGTCCAGAGTGCCACTTCTGACCCCTGCATGGGGCCATCTAGTGGATGAATATTGCACTTACATGAGCCAGAGTGGTGGTGACAAGATGGCTGGCAACATGCTGTTTTTGTTGAGCTGGAAATCAATCCAAACAAAACCATCTTCTCAGCAAACCATCAGATGGTAAAATTGTGTTTTTTTTGTTAATCTATTTCAGATCATGTTGCAGAATGCCTAGGAGTATGTTTTATATATATATTTTGAAAAATTAGCAACTCTGAGCTAGTTCAAAAAACAAGTGTTAAAATTGAAAAAAACATATATTTTGGTGTTCAGTGAACTTATAGCAGTCATTTAATGTATAATTCTTCATTTTGCAAAGAAGAAAAGGTTTCTTGGGTTCTCCAGGGTTAAAAACACACAGGAAATCTGTCTCCAGCAGTTTGAGCCACTACTATTGGAGCAAACAAGCCACTATAACGAAATGAACAGTTAGGTAATTGCATACATATGCAGAAAGTCGTTAAGCAACGTAATCCTACCATTAGTGTGGTAGGACAGAACACTGACAGCAAGAGTCGTCATTTAATTTGAAGTGACCACAAGTGCAGGAATTATGACACGACAGCAATCGACTGTGACTTTTAAAATTGGTACCATGGTGGTATAAGAATTTATTTATTTATCTCCTGACGGCCTCACGACTCTGGCTGGAAGTGTTCGGTTTAGGTGAACGGTATGGGATTTTTTAATAGGTTTTAGGTGAACTAATGAATACACACACGCTCGCACGCACACACGCACATACACATTCAAAAAAAAAAAAGAAGAGCAATGATGATGACATGTCAAATCGATAAAAATACCGAATGAACAATACTGAGCATTCCAGAAAAAAATAAAAAATATTTATTGAGGTGGTAGTTTGTGTAAAAAGAAACACTGCTTTAAAAGTGTATTCTTGTGTTGTTTGTTCCATCCCCAAAATAAATTGTTTAGTAATGAATTGTTTGCAAAGGTTTTAACTGTCTTATCAAAACGCTCTTAAAAATCAGTTGGAATGCATTAACGTGCCTCAGACTGAATCGTTTCTTCAGAGAGCCTGAGGCAATTAACGCACGAGATGTTGTTTTGGTAGCCAGCGCGGCTGTTAAGGAAACAGTGAGTCGACTTGAAAGCAACAGGGTGCAAAAAATAACACCGCGGTTTAAGTTGTCAGCGCTCTTGAAAAATCACGCTGACACTTTAGCACACTGGAATGGTTTTACTTGAACGCATCCTGAAGTTTGTCAAACTGGGTTTAACTGTAAGGAGGAATTGTTAGGATAGTTGGAACATGTGACATAAATCATTAAAGGCTCACTTCACCACACAGGCCAAATTAATCACGAATGGTAGTTTTTTTTTTTTTTTTTTCTGTTTGAAAGCACCGGATCTTATTAGAAGACAATTAAAAAAGGGAAACGATTTCTGTCTGCTTTTTATAGCCATTTGATGTAAGGAAAAGTCACCAAACAAGACTTTGTGAATTGAAATTCCGCTGCCAACTGGCACTGTCCCAGATGTCAAAGTGTCTGGTGGCGTTGTTTGATCAAAAGGCCCCGTGACAACTGTTTATGGAGGCGTTGCACAGCGGGGCACGTTTACCATTTGCTCCACTACTTCATGCATGTAAAATTTCAGCAAAGATCACTGCTCTAAATTGGTACAAAGTTTTTTTTTACTTGACTACAAGCATGGCCATAGTGTTTTAGATTCCAGACACTGTCAAAAACGTAATTGCTACTTTTACCAAAACACATTTTTATGAACCTGAGATTTCAGTACAGTGTTTTAACAATAAAACAACAACTTTTTTTTCATTGGAGTTGACATTTCAGGGCTAATACAGCTACTTGTCTGTACCTTATTTATTTGGTGGAATTTGAAATTGTAGCCTTCAGAGGTGGCTTAAGTTTGGCTGTGGGCCTGAGGTGAAATAGCCAATAGTTAAACTCGCAGGTGTGTTATCACAGCTTGTCCCCTGCCCAGGTGTTCTGAAAACCACTCTAGACTTTTCACACCATTCCGTCCTCAACTCTTATTTTCGCTGTGCTTAAATCTGACTGAACAGGTTTGTTTGTATCCATTGTGGTCATGACCTCAAATCCTAGCTGGCTTTTGGAAAACAATAACGACAGCCATCCCGTTCTATATTGCGATTCACTGTGTTGCAGTTCATTTCTTTTAACGTCTACGGCAAAGTAGACATTGTTAACTCATTGAATATAGCCGACCACCACTAGTTGCCTCCACAGGTGCTTAGGATCGAGGGAATATGGACACGGATGCTTGTGTACTTTGTCACGTTACACAACAAATGTTAACAAAATACAGTAAACACGAGCACGTTCTTAGATGACCTGCTGATGACCTCAACTGATGCCATCACTAAACGCTAGAGTAGCTAACGTTCAGCCTCTTACCTTTCCTGTCATTTTGACCTAAAAACGCCTAGAAAACGTACACTCAATGTAAATTTGAAGCTGTTCTTGAACCATTTGGAGTATCAGCATAGTTTTATTTTTAAAGATAACAGTTTGGATTTTTCTCCCCAACAGTTAGAATCTGTTAAAGTGAGTTTGGATTTTTCTCCCCAACCGTTAGAATCTGTTAAAGTGCTACTGCCACTGAGCAATGGAACAAAAAAAATTAATAAATAAATAAGACAAATTATATGTTCGTCTTTTTTCAAAATGAATGTAGCATGGTGTGGTGAACTGGAAAACACAACAGGATCACAGTTTGACGTCTTCCCTAGATCCAATTCAAAATTTGACAATAATACTACAGAAAATGAGCATTTTACACAGGTTTTTCCAAAGGAAAGGTCCAGACGAAGCAGTTAACAGCCAGCCAATTCTATGTTAACATTTGCTGACTTTCATTCTACTTATTAGGCTAGGCCTGCCTTTTTAAAAACACGCATGCCCAACGTCACTGATACTATAGTATGGAATGAGACGAGCCCTAAAAAGTAATATCTGCAGTTCGTGTGATACATGTAATAAAAAAAATAAATAAATACTTAGGCAACAGCTTTGTGGATTGTTTTCATCTATTGTGGATAATGTCTGAAGTAAAAAAAAAAAAAAAAAAGTGCATTCACGTTTAAAGTGATCTTTTTAAAAGATAAGAAAAGTCCAACTTCCTGATTCATGGAGTGTGGCGATAGATTGTAAGATCTCGTTTTGTCTCTATACACTATCCTTCCACTCCCTCACATGCAAGCGTCAGGAAAAACTGTAATTCAGCTTCAAAGGAAACCTGAGCTGGTCATGAATAATCATAGACATCTTTGTCTGCACTGGAAAACTGTCCATCTGCCTTCCATTCACGCACCACTTTATGTTTGTGTTTACCGCAGTTGAGGTTGGAAGAACGGACCCGCAGTGATCATACAAACAGCTCAATAGACAAATATCGAGGAAAAATTAAGCTGTTCGACTTGCAATATACAAAATAGGATTTGAGGAGCCCAATGCATTTTCTAACATTAGTGAAATTATGCAAAAATGATCACAGAGATGCCAAGCGCAGTAGTGACAATTTAACTCATTCACTGCCATTGACGGCTATAGACGTCAAAAATTCATTTGAACTATTTCTATTAGTTGAACATTTTTTTCCCACTTTTGTTAACAAGAGTATGAAAACCTAGAAAGAAATTATTGTACATTTAGAACAGATATAAAATTTGTGATTAATCGTGAGTTAACTATTATCATTTGAAATCAACACTTTTGGCTGCTCTGCCATTTTCCATTCAAATGAGCAGAAATAATACATATTAACTCATTCACTGCCATTGACGGCTATAGACGTCACAAATTTATTTGAACTATTTCTATTAGTTGAACATTTTTTTCCCACTTTTGTTAACAAGAGTATGAAAACCTAGAAAGAAATTATTGTACATTTAGAACAGATATAAAATTTGTGATTAATTGTGAGTTAACTATTGAAGTCATGCAATTAATTACAATGAAAAAATGTAATCGCCTGACGCGATAAAAAAAAAGAGAAAAGATTATTAAAAATTAGGGGCGTCAGGCGATTAAAAATTTTAACTCACAATTAATCACAATTTGTATATCTGTTCTAAATGTACAATAAAAAAATTCTAGGTTTTCATACTCTTTAACAAAAGTGGATTTTATTTTTTAAACTAATAGAAATAGTTCAAATGAATTTTTGACGTCTATAGCCGTCAATGGCAGTGAATGAGTTAAAAGCAGTTTGTGAGCTTCGACATAAGATGACATCTGTCAGTCACTCGACAACCCGCTCTACCAAGTGAGCCACAGCCGGCAGGTTATTTCGAAAGGGTTTGAGCTCAGGGCTTGTGGGTTCTGCCACACAAAAAACATACAACCAACTTGACCTTCCCCAAACGGCTTCTACAAAGTTGGAAGTTGAAAAAGGATCAAGTGATGCAAATGCATGCCATCCATTTGCTTGCTCTAATGACAGTCAATGATCTGCGTTTGTGTGAAAACAACAAAATCTCTGGATGTGAACATCCAGTAAACTGGCTCATGGACAATGTGAGATGATGTCGTTTAGTGTGAAATCTACAACAACTAGTTTTCTCTCCTGCCACATCCGCTGTCAGCTCATTATGAAAAAAATAATAGTTTTTTTAATTAATTTTTTTTTAAAGTTCCATTGTTTCTCAAGAAACTTGGCTGACTTATGGCTGGATGTAAGTTTGGGTTACGTGTTCAATAATTATATGCAATATTACCGTATTATTATTGTATTAACACATAATATCAGCAACCAGACAATAATAATAATAATAATAAAAATAATAAGAATTATACGAATAAAAATAATAAAAATAATGCATTTCCACCTTGGTGAATCATTTTTTGTGATACAAGCCATTATTATTATATAAACTCAATGCATCTCACTTCACTATAAGCCGTTAGGTAAATAGTGAACAATTCATTTAAAAAAATGAGGCTTTAGGCTTTTTAATGCCACTCCTCGTCCCAGTCTTCACCCTGAACTGGTTTTAGAACCACTTAATTCACGGACATTTCAAAACAAGAGTAAGAGTTGGAGAAATACACGTACAGTGTAGACAGATAAGATTACAATACTTACAGGTGTAGCCTATATTCTGTATCATCTATGAAAAATGGTTCATATTACAACATCTTACAGAATCACAGTAATAGTAGTTGTTGTTTTTAATGACTGCCTGACTCTATTATGCTCTCTACCAACAGGGTTATAATAGTTTTTGATTTTTCATTATAGTAGATTAGTTTTTACATCCGGTTATGTATTTATTTATTGAAATGCTTTATTTTAGTTTATTTTTCAAGTAGTTTTAGTATTAGTTTTAGTTTTTTTTTTGCTTAATATATGACGTGCTTGTGATGTGCAAACAAAAGTAAAATAAATAAATAAAGATGTCTCAATAGATATTGGATAGTAAAGTGAACTAAAATTCCTAAGCGACTTTTTGAACTTACTACTTCTGTATAGCTGTACAGTAATACTGAAATAAATATTAACAATCAAACCTGAAAGCTCATGTATGAAATAAATTGGCAAAAAACAAATGGCATTGCCATCATAGTTATTGTAAGCCTCATTAACGTAAAATATAGTTGGTAAATATTCTTCTTCTTTTTTTTTTTTACACTCTCGTTTATATTTTATCATGTTTAACAAAAAGTTTTTCATTTCAATTTTAATATGTTATTTTGCTCATTTTCACTTATTATAATAACCGGTGGCCAATGTGGGAACACCAGAAAGAGCACCACAATGAAAATAAATGATGACGCACAAATATATGAATTCTTTACATTCTATGTAAATATCTTATTTTTTTATAAATATTGCTAAGCTTTTTTTTTGGGTGGTGGTGGTGGTGGTGGGGGGGGGGGGGGGTTATACACAAACACAAATATTTATTTTTGGGTTGCCCTGGAACAGATTAATGCCATTTCCATGAATTTCATTGGGGGAACTTGAACCTCAAGGTGCGACTGTGTATATTTAACAGGCCAAAAGTGGTCGGAGGAGTCTTTTGGTTTGTGATGACTGTTGGAAGATTTATAGTAAATTTGGATCCCTGGTGACATTCCTCCCCTGTCAAAGCCAAAAAGGAATTCCCTGGTAGGAGTGGCAGGCATGAGTTCTCTCTTCTCACACACTCACACACACACACACAAGCTTGTATACACGCAGATATGAGCACATACATCCACCATACCTGCCAAGGTATAAACAATGACTGCCAGCACAGGGTCTGCAGCTTGGCCCCACCCAGACAAGCTCATGGGGAACCTCAACAGCATATTTCAGATGAGACATTGGAGCTCATCCCAATCTACAAGCCCTTCAAGGGTTGTGTAACATGAGCAGCGGGACAGACAGATAGAACGAGAGGGGGCGAGACAGACAAACAGAGAAAGAAGGTAACCTGATGTTTCAGGGGTTTCCAGAACACTAAGCTGCTTCCAATTGAAGTTTGGAGAACCTCCTTTTCTCGCATTCCTCTCCGAACCCGTCTCCCGTTTGTCATTTTCCGCTGTTGGTGTTGTCATATTTGTCTCTATATAAATTCCCCCCCAAAAGCTTAACTATCACCTGATCCACTTTTTATGAGTAAGTAATTAGTGTGTTTCATACGTTTGAGGTGAAATTGTTCTCCCATCAGTAGAAGATTCATATGCTGGTCTCAATGTCAATTCAGAGGCTCCACTTTCACTTAATAGCAGGTGTCGAAAAAAGTTGTAAAGCCAACATCTCTGGAAAAACGCTCCCTTGCTTTTGAAGATCCAATTTCCACACCACACATGCTTATATTTTAATGAAAAACTCACCACCCTATTAGTGATCCTTCTCCTTCTTTTCCCAGTGAGTGAAAACTTCCAGAAAAAAAAGGTTATTTTATATTCCACCACACTCTCTTCCCAAAATTATCCCAAAGTCAGATCTTGCTCCTGATTTCAAAAGCTGTGCAATGCATCCAGGTCTGGGGCCATTCACTTGTGTGTGTGTCTCTCTCCCACACTCTTGGAAAATGGATTGTTCTAAAACTTTAGTAACAAGAGTCCCAATACTGCTCCCTCCCTCCTGCTGTTCCTCACCGCAGGTCCTAGTGCCGTCCTCTGTAAGCTGCCACATGGAAGGAGGAAAACAATACAGTAGCGAGAGGTAGAAACAGAATTTACAAATATGCACAAATGTCCCAAAATGTTTTTTCCCCAAAACTTTTTTTTTTTTCCCCTGGAGAGCTCAGTATTGTTCATTCGGTAATTTTACCGATTTGACATGTCATCATCATTTTTCTTTTTTTATTTTCTTTTTTTGTATGTGGGTGAGCATGTGTGTGTGCGTGTGTGTATTCATTAGTTCACCTAAAACCTATTAAAAAATCCCATACCGTTCACCTAAACCGAACACTTCCAGCCAGAGTCGTGAGGCCGTCAGGAGACCCGAGGAAGGACCAAAGAAAAACTTCTTAAGTAAAATGTACATTTACAAAAGTAAACGAGAGAGAAAAAAAGGAAAATTATGTTTGCAAAGTGCTAATCTTACAGAGAGGGAAGTTATTTCGGTGTGGTTTTGAAGCACTGACTCCTCTGGAGTCATTTATAAAAACCCAAACCCAAAAAAGAAGATTAACCTGTATCTCAATTTTGACCTAAATCGAAGCATTTGTTTTCAAAGTTTTTAATTATGCATCAATCAATTCCACACTGTTCA
This sequence comes from Vanacampus margaritifer, assembly GCF_051991255.1. NCBI lineage: Eukaryota > Metazoa > Chordata > Actinopteri > Syngnathiformes > Syngnathidae > Vanacampus > Vanacampus margaritifer. Next base: position 5,208,573 of record NC_135432.1, on the reverse strand, counting down.
ACCAAGCAAGAAAAACAAAAGCATGTTTAAGTTAGCATCGAGTTCATTGCTGTTGTGTAAGGCATTTAGTCTTACACCTTTCTATTTAATATTTTATGACAGCCGTAAGTATAAAATGATCCACGTGTCTGGTATCATAACTACGTCTGATGTTTCTAACAAACCAATCCGAGTCAAAATCAGTAAATAATTTCATGAATTATGATTTATTTATTGGAGCCAAACACAATTACTTCAAAACAAGTGAATGGAAGAGATCCCTGGGTTGTGTTTAACTCATATTAATTCAGCGATCACTTTCACCCGAAAATGACCTGAAGTGGGCCGGACCTGCATGTCCATGGCCTAATGAACTATAATTTTTTGGATGCAAACAATTACAAGTACATTCCCATTCAAAAATGTTCTAACAAAAATGAGTGGAGTGCAAATTTTTTGCATTAAATTCTTACTAACAGACACATTTTAGAATGTCATTTCAGTGGTCGTCCTCTAGTTTACAAAATTAGCTAGATTTATAGTTATATTATTTTTAGTGAGAGACTGAAGTTTTTGTTTTGTCCTCACGGGGCCAAATTGGACCCCGTTAAGGGCCGGTTCTGGCCCACGCACCGTATGTTTGGCCAGCAATTATGTTATGTCTATGGGAAGAGCTTCAACACATTGTGTCATGGAGCTCAGATCAGACAGATTACACACATTCATTACATTTATTAGATTGTTGAACATCAGTATGTTCAGTACACTACATGTGTGTAAAGCATGAAGAATTGAACTAAAAAGGAAATTAATTTAATTTAATCTTTTTTTTTTTTTTACTCTCCATGGGAAGGGGAGGGGAGAGGAGAACTCTAACTCTCGCTGACCTCACATCTTTGAGTGATCGTCCTGTTAAGTGCTTTGCCCAACAACCAATGTATGCATCACCATTGACAGAAGAGGCTTTAAATCAGTTACTTCCCCTTTAAAACCACACAGCCATTACATTAAAAATCAGACTTCATCCATCCATACATACATACATCCATATATATATATATGCTGTAATTTCTTTGGATGTATCGGTATGAGTGTAATGAAAATTGTATATGTGAGTATGAGGATATGATTTATAAATGTATTGTGGTATGCGTCTATTAATTTCATGTACATATGTCGCTGGCAAATGCGCGTATGTACCCCTTTGTAGCAATTGCTTCCCAAATGACCATTGTGGATAGTTATTGTGAGTATTGGATATCCAAAATACCTTTCCAGATGGGCATATTTAGTGAAGACTGCAACAACCATGCCAGAAATGTCATGTAACATTCACACAGTCAGAAAATAAGACCAGAAGCAAAGCCCACAATCGACATTCACTCAGGCCTCTCTTTCTATTCTTTCTTTCTTTTTGCATCTTTCTTTTTTCCAATCTCCTCTCTTCTGCTTCCAAGTGCTGCTGTCTTCAACAGCTTCACTTTAACAGCTTGTCTTTGGCCCGAATTGCCATCCCACTCCCTTTTCTATGACAGATAGAAAAATGAGAGAAAGGAAGGATTGTGTCAGTGATATCGCTATCACCCCCCCCCCCCCCACACCCCCCGCCTTAAAGCAAAACAATTCTTCAATCTTACTAGATATGTTAATGCTGCTTTGGTATTAATAGGAAAACTTAATTGGGTGCAAACTGGCGCCCAAAAAAGATGAACACAGGTGCTTACTTGAGAGGGTCTGTCTCTCTCCCTCTTTGTATCTGCTTAAGAATGTTGACCTCCGCATCAAAGTTCAACCCCTAGTGAGCATTTGCCTAATGCCCAAACTCGTTTCACTGTCAAATTTGCCTCGGCCCTTGTTATCGGGACGAGAGCTGAAAGGGGAAACCCCCAGACGGTGGACTTTGCCCTCGCGCTTGACTCTGAGGTTGTTTCATGGTGAGAACTGTTGAGGAGGGGGGTGGGCACGTTGGGCTGGTTGCGCTCCGTAGAGGTCAGAAGTGCGCTAAAATGCTCATATTTCACACTTTGCGTCAGTGAGATCACTTCAGAGAGACCTGAACAGAGTTTCTTTTACAAGCAATTTGCAATGTGTGGGTGACAAAAATGTTTATATTTTGATGTTTGATTCACACCGGTAACCACAACCAAAGTTTTGTTTATGGAAAAAATCATCAAGACTAGTTGCATTGGTGGTTGTTCCCGAAAATGTGCAGTTATAATCATTATTACAGTGCATGTGCATGCATGCATGCCCAGCAATAATTGAGATGAGTCATAATCAATTTACAGCTCTATAAATTCCAGTCAATTCCTGCAAGGACTTGAAATTGTTCCTGATGCTCACATACTGTACACTGCATAGCTGCCTTTGAATTAAAGGTGTATCATCATTATATTTATGACCTAATATAATGTCTAATACGAGCAATGCGTGACCAAGTTGGAACAACTCCATTTTACTTTTGACATGTTTATCAGCAAGGTGTTGGTGTGGAGGGAAAAGATAGACCTAAACACAAGAGAAACACAAGAGATTAAACCACGACAAAAGGAAATGTAACGTTTCTAGACTAAACGTAATTAACAGGAGCAAAACAGGTAAGCAACAATAATGACCCAACAGACTGAAAGAAACCACCTCAGCTGGCAAAACACAAGTGGTTGGAGGGAGCTGATTGGAAACACAAGAAACGATACATTGGGTGGGGTCACATTCAAGGTGTAGGGGTAGAGTTCACCAGTCGGCGAGCTGGCGAACTCAGTAACAGGGTTAGCTTTCACTAAGAACGCTGGAGTGACAACTGGGGCCTTTCCCCGCTGGGCCTGGGGTTCAGGGGTGCCGCCCGTCCCCCGGTGCCCCCATCTCCCTTTCTGCCCCCGGTGTGGGCGCGGGTGCCCTCTCCGCTCCGCTGTCCGGCCCCTCTTCGGCACTAATGCCTGGGTGCGGGGGGTCCCCGGGATCTGGGGGTCTGGGTCTGGGGGGCTGGCGGTTGGGTCGGGGGTGGGGGGGGGGGTCCCTGGGGGTTTGACATGTTAAATCGGTAAAATTACCAAATGAACAATACTGAGCTCTCCAGAAAAAAAAAAGGAAACACAAGAAAGGGGGGCCTGATGAGAACAGGTGGAATAGAAATCAAGTGAACAAAACATGAGAAGGGACATGACAAAACGCGAAAAGAAATCGAGATTGAATCCAAACAAGGTCAACATAAAAACAGATCACGACAAGAGTGTCACAGAGTATCATCAGCAGGCATCAACATAGACTGGAAGACTCACATAAAGGCATACAAATGGACGTCCTTCGAAATGTGTTAACACGTGTTGTGAATTTTGTCATGCAGCTCCTTGTTAAGCCCTTTTCACACTGCACTCACTCTAAACGGCAACACGGAAAGACAATGGAAGTCTTTTTGCCGCGCCGCCCATCAATACTCTGGTGTCTGCCCCTCACCACATACACAATGAATGTGTTTGTCAATAAGTGCAGTGTGAAAAGGGCTTAAGTGAAGAGACAGTCGTGCAAAGGGTACATACGTCTCAAATGATTTGACTTGTGCGTTCAAAAGTTCAAATTAAAGTCACCTGTAAGCGTTATGGTGGTGTCAACCTGAATTTTCACCCGAAAGTCAAATATCCCAAGCTCCCAAGCTTGAATGTCACCTGCGCTGTACACCCTTGATTGTTTGCATACTGTATGTGTGACATCCTGCACATTGTTGAGTTGCCAGGCTTGTCCTCCTACACCCTCGTGGTGGCCAAGCGCTGACGTATCTGGAAGCCGCCTCACTCATTGACTCCGCTGTACTCTTCCTCCCACGGGCTCTCTTTGCAGAATACCGCTATTGTCTCGTCAAGGACGGCCTGTGGCGCGCACAAGCTAGCATGCATCCTCGCACGCACTCTCACGCACCGCGTTTATTACATGCTACGGCCGAGGCGCTAGTTGACATACATACACTCGACAAAAATATAAACGCAACGCTTTTGCTTTTGCTCCCATTTTTTTATGAGATGAAGTCAAAAATCTAAAATTTCTTCAAACATCGTTCACAAGCAAGTCTAAATCTGTGATAGTGAGCACTTCTCCTTTGCCGAGATAATCCATTCCACCTGACAGGTGTGCCGTATAAAGATGCTGATTAGACACTATGATTAGTGCAATAAAAGGACACACTGAAAGGTCCAGTTTTGTTTTATTTAAAAAAAAAAAAAATGGGGGGGGGGTGTTGTTGGGGGTTTCTAGGACGGATTATCTCGGCAAAGTAGGAGTGCTCACTATCACAAATTAAGACTGGTTTGTGCGCAATTTTTGAAAGAGAAATTGTGCTATTGTGTATGTGGAAGAAGTTTTAGATCTTTGAGTTCATCTCATTAAAAATGGGAGCAAAAACAAAAGTGTTGTGTTTGTATTTTTGTTGAGTAGAGTAACAGAATACAGAACTATAATCTCACAAAAATGAGTACATTCCTCACATTTTTGTAAAAAATGTATTATCTTTTCATGGTCCAACATTGGAAAAAATATAATTTGCTACAATCTAAAATTGTCATTGTACATCTTGTACAGCAGTGTAAATTGAATTTCCCCCCAAAAAGTGAGTACACCCCTACGTGAAAATGTCCAAAGTGGCCAGTGTCAATCAAAAATCCAAACTAAAAGTTACTAATGAGAAATAAAACAAGCATTAAAAAAAAAAACGAATTAACAAACAAAACACAAAAAGGCAAAAAGGGAAGAAGAAAGTCACCAGGATACTATGAATCTAATGCGGTCTAGTTCAACACAACATAACCCTTCAAGGAGGAAAAACACAGATGATGTTGTGGTTTGGTGGGGAGAACACTTAAAGGAAGCAGATACAATGAGGAAGTAGAGTCTGGGGACTCTGAAGTAGACTATCCTATATCTGGAGTTGAGGATGGCGGGGGTGGATGAGACCCCGCCCAGAGTTCCTCAAGCTCTGACTGTTTTGTGGGCCTGTCTTGGTTGACACACCTCTGCATCATCGTGTGGACATCAGGGACGGGGGTCTCAGAATTGACAGAGCAGCGTTTTGGAAAGGGAGATTGACGACATAGAAGACTCGAGGCTGCCCTTTTGGAGGCGATTATGTTCACGTTTTATGGACAGAGGTTTGGATTGGTGGCCTCGGTATTGTTTCACTGCTTTTTGCAGATAATGTAGTTCTGCAGTCAGGAAAAGGGTGAAACTCAGATACCTCTTGGACGCCTCCTTGGTGAACTTGAAACACCTCTGAAATCCCCTAGCTAGACTTAATACAGGATGTCTGGGCTTCTTCAGAATGGGAAATGGATGGATAATAATAATAAAAATAAGAATAATACATTGAAAATTCAAAACAACAGCTGTAACGCAAATTCTTTCAAGAACAGCTGTGTGACTAATGGCGAATGCCTGGACAGGTTCAACATCATAAAAGGAGAAAATGTTTCCAGCAGTTTGACGGGATTGAAATTTGCCTGAAAATGTCAGCCAACAACTCCTTATCGATCTTATATTTGTTCCATCAGAAGTTCCATATTGCATGTGTTTTCTTTCTGGTACAGCGTTTTAGGGATAATTGAAACACGAATGCGAGTTCAACACCCCTGAGGACTTAATGAAGCAACGTAAGTGGGAAATCACTTGGCTCATTTTCTTCAAACTCTTACTTTGATGTCCCCCTTCTCTCCATGGACTGAATTTGAGCCACCAGCTACCGTTATTGTCTCACATCCTTCCTTTTTAGCGCTAATGTGAAAACACACTCTCTCATGTCATCATGCCAGAATACTAACCACACATTCTCAATCATTCATGTTCTACATACAGTGTACTGCAAATAATGACAATTAGTATAATCATTAAACAAATCATTTAGCATGACTTACCGTTTTAATTGTCCTGAACTGACTTTACTCCTGAGGTGTATTTCTGTGCACGTATCATGTTTAATGGCGTACAGTATGTTTTCACGTTGTTTTGTTTCACTGCAGTGATGTGTGCTTTTTTTTTTTCTTTTCTTTTTTGCTGTGTTTTGCATTGACTGGGTTAACGAGCTTGTGTGCATGTAGTCAATTATGCTCGTACTAACAGGGTCGATGTGAACTGTCAATTTTCGTTCCAGTTGTATTGGCAGTCGGAGTGTCAAAATTAAAGTTAATTAAAATTAAAATGAATTTAAAGTTCCTTTAACGTCACTATTTTTTTTAACACGCGATTAATGATTGCCCCTTACCGCATTGGTGGAACATGCATGATGTAGAGAAAAAAAAAACATTTTGTATTACACAACTGTTATTTTTTTGCAAATATTTTAATTTGGAATATAATGATAAAAAATTGTAAATATCCTAAATAAATAATCAAAACCACCAAAAACAATACATAAAATGAACCCTCAAATGCACTTGAATAAAAATCACACAAAAATGAAAAAAAAAAAAGTATAAAGTCTATGTAAACAAAATTGCACTTTGATATATATATCAAATATTTAGCTGCTCCTACTACTCAGGGGCCCTCGAGCTGAATCTGATGCGCCAAATGCCCCGCCTCTCAGAGTGCGTGGCAAGATGATTCACTCGTCATTACGCTAAGCACGGTTTAGGGGTCAGTCGTGACAGGAAAGTTAACTTATTAAGCCTACGCAGGGTCTTTGGTAAAGTCCGTATCTCACCGAGCGGCGCAGGATTGCAAGGGTGTGTGCATGAAGCCAGTGTTGCTTTTTTCGGCAGGCTTCGAAGCACAAGCAATGAAAAAAACAACACCGATAGCTGTGGTGCGCTGCTAGCAATAATGCTATATGGCTATGAGCGGCCCTTCTGCCATCACAAAAATGAGAAAGAGAATTGCGTGTGCTAATGAAGACCCGATGGGACACATACGAACCAAAATGTTTAAATTGGTTTTAAAAGCCGCTTTACCCTCAAGGGCAGCGTGAATGTTTTAGTTTTTTTTTTTATAGAGCTCAGTATTGTTTATTCAATAATCTTACCGATTCAATCAATGCCATCTCAACATTTGCAGGCGTATGTAAACAAACACGCACATACAGTACATGGCTCAGAATTATCGAGTCCGGCAAACTTATCAAGCTCATTTTTTTAATTATCTTGCAATGAATTTATTTATTGCTTATCGCGACAGCCCTAATTCCACGTCAAAATTCAGCAGTAATAAATGTAGTAATAATGCTTATATTTGTGGAGACTGGGGTCAAATACAATTTTGAAAAAAAATGTGCAGATTTTCACAAGTTACTTCATGTTAAGGATCAGATAGCTCTTAATATGAAAAAAAAATGCAGTGAGCTGTCACCAATGCCTTACAAATGCAATTATGTCATCTAGTGGCAGAAAAAAATGACCCCCAACCAAATTAATATCACACTCGCTTTTTACTGAACAGTATTTTTTTTTAAACTCCATTTTATGAAATTGCTGTATAAATGACTAAAAGATGCAGCCATATTTCTATTAGTTAAAACGATTCCACTTTTATTTTAACAATATTATTGTACATTTAGAACAGATATAAAATTCACAATTAATTAATTAATTAATTAAAGTCATGCGATAAATTACGATGAAAATTTTTAATCACCTGACACCCCTAGTTGGCAGATAAATGATCATTCATGTATTTCTATCCACATTCGTGTCTGAGGATATCCCATTCGATGCAACCCAAGTCCGAAATGTACCACATGGGAGTAAAAGTTCAAAATGGTGTCACTTGAGAAATGTAGTGTAAATCCAGCTGCAGATGAGCCAACACTGGTCCATGTATAAATTACCAGGAATCAAGTGACGTTTACAGATTTTGCCGAAAGGGCCAAGGAAGAAGAGCTCATCAACTTTTGAGGCAGATCCATAAATATCAAGCTTTTATATGTGTGCTTTGTCTGCAATGTTCAACATTCCTGCTTGGCCTGAGCAAGGCGTGGGATTATTGGAGAAATATAACGGCTGAGAGGGAGAGATGAGAGCGGTGGAATCACTTGCCAGGGGAGAGTTAAAAGAGACACCTGGGGGTTGAACAAAGCAGCAGCTGGTGAGGCTTTACTTTTCGAAACTAAGTCTTTGTCAGGGGTTCAACTGTGTTAGTCGACGAACTCTTACGTATGCAATCACACCTGGAAATTCACATGTACACTCTTGCCTTGTTATGATGGAGTAAAAAGGAGATTAACCCTGGAGAACCCAAGAACCCTTTTCTTCTTTGGAAATTATGAATTTTACATTAAATGACTGCTATAAATTCACTGAACATCAAAATATATGTTTTTTCAATGTTTTTTACAATGTATTCCCTAATTTAGGATTAGGGCGAAATTTGACCCTTTGGGATTTAGGGGTATCATTTCGAAAAATCAGAATAACAAAAACTGTCAGTAAACTATTTAGAATTTAAGAAAATAATCAATCAAATACACAGCTACATTGAACAATATATATTTTTTGTTTTATTTGTTGCATTTTAGCCATCTTGTCACCACCACTCTGGCTCATGTAAGTGCAATATTCATCCACTAGATGGCCCCATGCAGGGGTCAGAAGTGGCACTCTGGACTTTTGAAGTTAAATTTGTAAAAAAAAAAAAAAGGTCCTTGTTATTTGAGTAGCAGAATTTATAGGGGTCAAATTTGGCCCCGTGGGTTCTCCAGGGTTAAATGCTCCTGGCATATGTTAAAAGTCAGACACTTTGTTATCAGTGTGAAGTGCTGAGTGGGATGCATAACTGTGCGTGTATTAACCTTTTACAGTTCAACGCTATATGAAGTGTGAAAATCTCTTCAGATGCTACAAATCGAAATATTTCCTAGTAAAACAGAATGAAACAGTGTGGGAATACTGTGGTTAATAAGTTAATGACCATCACAATATGACCACTCAACAAATAATATTTTTCATCTAATTCTGAATATTGGCAAACAGCATGAATCCACCCAGTTCAGGATGTTTCAAATACGTCAAGTCCTCCGAAAGATATCTAAGTAACTTTGCTATAATATATAATCATATAGACACAAGTTCTTTTGTTTCAATTTGTTCCGTTCCCTTCCGTCTTCAATTCCGCTTATCCGGGGTCGGGTTGCGGGGACAGCAGCTTTAGCAGGGAAGCCCAGACTTCCCTCTCCCCAGCCACTTCACTCAGCTCCTCCGACGGGATCCCAAGGTGCTCCCAGGCCAGCCGAGAGACGAGACCAGCGTGTCCTGGGTCGTCCCCGGGGCCTCCCGCCGGTAGGACATGCCCGGAAAATTAATTCAAGATACATAATCGTCTCAAAGTACGATCTAGCAAAAAGAAAAGAAAAGAAGATTGACTCAGGTCAAGGGTAAAATGTTAACCCTTTAGTATACAAGTGACTTGAAACATTTTTAGACACAATTTAATTTAACAAAAACGTGCATACAAAGAGATTGTTCAAATACACGGAAGCGTGGTACGGCCAATGTGCTGTAAACAGTTTGGACTGGCGAGTACGTTCAAACGCACGTTCAAAGATCCTCGCAAGTATGCTTGAATATACTCGTGCATATGTTCCAACATACTCGCAAATACATTCAAAAGTTCTTGTAGGCTAAATGCTACAAACATAGCATATTTTACCATAGGGGTACAACTTACAAATATGCGAAAACCCCCCAAAACAAAATACTGTTTTTTTATCATTTGGCCCACATTATATTGATACTCTTAAAAATTAAGCAAAAAACATTGTTTATTTGTAAATTATATGATTTATTGTTATGTCTGCAATGCATGATTTAGGCTTGGCATAAGGTAGTGGGAAAATATGCTATGTTTGTAGCATTTAGCCTACGGTAAGTTTAAACATACGAACATGTTCAGACATATTTGTGAGTATGTTTGAATGTACGCGCCAGTCAAAAAAGTTTGGCAGTTCCACATTTTCGTACGCTTACGCTAAAATACACCTGATGGCTCTAAGAAGTGTCTACCAATTTGTCCTTTTACAAGGTCATACATACACACATGGACAGAAACAGAGATAGGAACGAGGTCTACTTTGTTTTTATCCCACTAAAACATTTGGTTATTTAAAGGTTATAATTAACATAAAATACATTTTATTTTTTTAATTTTCTTGGAGAGCTCAGTATTGTTCATTCGGTAATTTTACTGATTTGACATGTCATCATCATTGGTCTCCTTTATTTTTATTTATTTATTTATTTATTTTTTATATATATATTTTTTTGTATGTGGGTGAGAATGTGTATGTGCGCGTGTGCGTGCGTGTGTGCGAGTGTGTGTGTATTCATTAGTTCACCTAAAACCTATTAAAAAATCCCATACCGGTCACCTAAACCAAACACTTCCAGCCAGAGTCGTGAGGCCGTCAGGAGACCCGAGGAAGGACCAAAGAAAAGAAAGGAAAGTGAAATCCAGCACCGACCAGACACCACCCACCAGGCCATCAACCAGAGTCCTTCACCACAAGAAAAAAAGAAAAAAGAAAAACAAACAAAAAAAAAGTGCAAAACATATTTTTTAATACAATTTAATACAATTCCGTTTTTTATTTTTTTCTCCAAAAAATTAAGCCTTTCTCCTTGTTATACCAAATCACTGTCTCATATTCTTTATCATTAGTTCATACAGTATGTTCAGCATAGCATATGTCGATGTTATGACAATACATAATCCATTTTAGTCATTTGGGTCCCATGAGTTAGGAAAAAAAATTCTAATTTGGACCTCAAGATGAAAAAGTTTGGTAAACCCTGATTTAATGACTCAAATGATGACTTGCTTGAGAAAGGGCAAAGTAATGAATGAAGATTGACTCATGCAAACATTTACGGAGAAGAAAGCATTATCACATGTTTTTATAGGCTTTTAGTCTCGTTCTTTTGTCCTGAGCTGTCCTTTGGTGTGCTTCGACTAAAGCAGATCAACGTCAGAGCGAGTATGCACAAGGGATTAGATCGAAAATAGCGGCATCACATCCAACACGTAATGGAAATGAGCTCATCCGTTTGCTCCTGCTGCCACCAAGAGACCAGGCCCAAGTGCAAATAGCAGCAAATGAATTCACTCACACGTGCACTTTTGACAGATGAGATCTAACATGGCCAAACTTGTGCAAGCCCGTTTTTGTCATTTGTTTGGCCTGAACCAAAACACGGCGTTTACTGGAAAAGGCCTCCTCATGCATTGCAATCATAAACAGAGAGCTCGAGAATATTCTGTAGAACTTCTATTAACTCAGCAATGCAGATGCACGTGGTGGCCCCTGCTTTAGAAACGTGCTCAGAATGATCCTGGACACTCTCCAGACATTCAGCAGGTACTGTTAAGAACTATAGAAATGATCCTTGAAAGTATAATCTTTCCTTTCTTTTCTTTGGTCCTTCCTCGGGTCTCCTGACGGCCTCACGACTCTGGCTGGAAGTGTTCGGTTTAGGTGAACGGTATGGGATTTTTTTTAATAGGTTTTAGGTGAACTAATGAATACACATACACTCGCACGCACGCACATACACATAATCACACACATACAAAAAAAAAAAAAAAGGGAGCGCAATGATGATGACATGTGAAATCGGTAAAATTACCGAATGAACAATACTGAGCTCTCCAGAAAAAAAAAAAAATGGAACAGGAGGGCTGATGAGTCGTCAGGTGGCTCTCCCATTTCTTTGTGATGAGAAGGAGAGAAAAAAGGGGAATAATTGCTCCTATTGGGGTGCACAGTCTGGGATCTGGAGAAGAGTCCAAAATCGTGCTTATTTTGGGAACAGGTCGGCAATAGTTTCAGTCAACCTTGGCTCTTTTCCTGTCACACTCAATGGGGCATCTATTGGGCAAATTAGCGATCAATTCTCCAAGACGAGACGCCAACTTCTTGGTAACCAATAGGGGAAGCCACTCAGAAGTCGTATTCAATTTTTTAAGATGATATAGTCGTGGGCAGCTAAAATGTCTTTTGAGGCAATCACCGCGGTAGCGAAAGACAGAATGCATTTTTGAAAAAAAAGGCCCTAAGATTTACACACAATGGTACTGAAGCGTAGAAAAAAAAAAAAAAGCAGGTACTGTTAACTCTTTGTCTGCCAAAAACGTTAAATAATGTTTAGTAAAATCCTATGGAGGAGTGCCAAAGACGTTAAAAGACGTTTGTTTCAAAACAGAGGTGAAACTAACCATTTTCTATTGTTGATTACTGAAAAACGGAATAAGGTAGAAACAAACTTTTTTTTCTGATGAAAGATGAGAGTCCAATCTTTCATTTGGTAGTATGTGTGTTTCCATAGTCCAAACACATAATTTTCTATGGACCTTGAAAGATCAGTCAAAATGCTTAAAATCAGCTGGCACCCACGGCATCCCTTTTCTGAAAACGTCTGGCAGTCAAAGAGTTAAGACTGATGAAAAAAAAATCATATGACATCTATATCACAGTCAGAGCATTAGCATTGACTGCTAGCCCCACATTATGTGTAAAACCTTACATTCAGGCTGAAGAGTGTAAGGAAAGCAGGACCAGAAAAAGTAGAGAACCCGAGTGAAACAATAGTGTGTAATCACATTTAGTGCAGATGTCTTTCGTTTGGTGCCGAATTGTATCATAGGCAAAAATCTTCATTCTTCTGCTTATCCTGATCGGAGTGGCATGCACGCCGGAGTTAAACGGAGAGAGGCAGGAAACACACTGGACTGCTTTCCAGACAACTTCCATTAAAAGGGAAACAATTTCCAGCCAATCACCTGCAGTTTTGACATGGAGAGGGCCGGCCTGTTTGGGCTGTGAGAGACGACCTAAAACATTCGGACGAAACACGCACAAGCACGAGGATAGCATGCAGACTACACACAGAAAGGCCGGAACAGAGATTCAAACCTGGAACCGCTTTTCTGTGAGGCAGACGTGCTAAATAAATGCCCCGAGGTGTTTCTCCTTTTTGGAATAGTCAAACAACGAGCTTCTCTCGATGCCAACTTGCATATAAAGTAGTGCTGTAAAACGATCATGTTTTTAAACTAATGAATCGCAATCGTTTTCTGTAATGAATTGTGATTAATCACATTTTTCGACTTCTGCTTCTACTTTTTTTCTTCAAAGCTAGTCAAATCTTAAAGTATATTTATCATCAAAGACTGTTCTAATAGCTTTCCTTGATCATTGAATAGAATTGGCCCACTTCTGTAAAATACAGCTGGTAAACAAAACGATCAAAACGGAATCAGCTTTCCGAGACATATTTTTTTCCCCCATAGAAACGATTATCAGAATGTGCTATTTGAATTTGGCACTGCAAAGTGTGCAAATTGCTTTCAAATTCTCCAACACGCATCAGGTCATTTAAGAAAGTAAAACTACCTATAGTCCATGTTTGTTCATCTTCCCATCAGTGACTCCTCCAAATTTGGCTGCACACTGAGTTTTTTAAAAAAAAAAATTACGCTTTAATAAATTTAAATTAACCTCCAGAGTTAACGCTTTAATTTTGACAGCCCTAATATAAAGGTATTTTGAAACACTTCATGGAAGATTTTGTAATAGCATAACAGGCGTAATCCAGTAACATTTCTGACAATAATCAAACCTTTACATTTTATAGTACATATTGTTTAGCATGCAGGTGGAACAAGGGAAATTTGCTCATGATGACTTTTTCCCTTCTCACTGTTTTATGGCATCTACTTAACAAGCGTATTCACATGCAATCGGGAGCACTTGGCACCCACAGACACGACGTCAGTCGGCAACCATTGGTTTAGAAGGAATGTCTTCGTCAACAAACATGATCAGTTAAATTATACCAAAGTGTATAATACAGTGGGAACTTGACTTACGAGGGCCTTGACATTTATGAGTTTTTTCGAGTTACGAGCAATGCTTGGTGGAGGTCTCAAAGTTTGAGTTATGTGCCATTAAGGTTCTCGCATGTAGGCAAGGACGGCCACAGTCGCCGACATACTTCATTGAATAAGACAGACAGTCAAACAACTCAAAACAACTTTATTTATAGAGTACTTTAAAAACAAACATAGCATATAAAATAAAATATAATAAGAGGCCAACAGGCCAACTCCATTCCAGCTCTTTAAATTCTCACTAAGTCAAGCCCCTAAATGAACAAATCAACAAGTTCATTTCTTTCTTTTTTTTTTTCCTTTTTTTTTTTTCTTCTTTCAGGAGCAAGTTAATTTCTTATTGTCGTCTTCTATGTTCTATGTTCATCTTTTACATAACGCATTGCTATTTGTATTGATCAAAAACACAAAACCAAAATAATGTGGTGCTTTTTGAGTGGCTGGGTTATTTCCATTAATTTGAAAAGGAGCATTGATTTGATGTACAAGTAAATTTAGTTAGGATCTCGGTCACACAATGAATTCCACTTGTAAGTCAAGGTAGCACTGCATATAACATCAATAAAGTCATGTGCCTAAAACATCATGACCCACCGTGATCTTGGACTAATGCAACGTTATATAACCCGAAAGTTAGCTAAAATGTAACGGCGAGATAGTGTAGTATTGCATGTCCTGAAATGTCAAATGAATGCCCAAAGTGAAAGATTTTTTTTTCCCCCGTCCAGCTGTGGAGCCAGCTAAGCGAATGTCATTTGTGTAGAAGGAGAAGAGCAGCGGGGAGAGGATGCAGCCCTGGGGAATCCCGGCCCTGATGGTGCATGCTGATAATACTATTCTACGCATGCATTGAACTATTACATGCACTAGGATTCTTGAGTATTCTTGACTTTGAAAATTAGAGCAATGATACAAACGCAGGGATACGGCTTCAAAACCATCCAGTTCGTTTTTGGGATGTTCTCCAAGTAGTCATGTTTTACAAATGAGCACTGAAAAGTTGTTGAAAGTACCATTTGTTTCTTCTCCCACAAAGACCCGGCACCTCTTGGCCTTCAGATAGCTGGGGCCATTCTTATATACACACACATGCATCATCCACTTCAAATCTTACAACAGTTTACTGGACAAGTTCAGAAAATGTGCATTTTATCATACACAGAGTCAAAAGATAACTTTAAGAGGGTAATTGGTTTTGTCCATCCCGTAAGAAAACAATTCTTTGAATTTCACTGTATCTGGCACGTCACTTGACATGCCGGTAAGCTGTGGACAGATGTTTCCCTCACACATCGTACAGTCCATCCATCTGTTTTTTTTCGTGGCAATTTGTTGTGCTTCTCCCTGAGGTGCAGGAAATTAGAAAATTATGAAAAAATGCTGGCTGATGGATGACTGAGGAATTCCTTACCTGTCAATATGATAATGAATAAAGACTTTTATGGCTCTAAGTTGAATACAGTCTGTCAACACTGATCATGTGTCATCGCCTGAGACTCGCCTTATCCAACACCAGACTACACACCCCTGTTTAAATGCTAGGTTTTTGTTAAAAGAAAAAATGAGAACAAGATAAAACATTTTTAATGGAAAATGTTGTCTTTTTAGGCTTTTCCTGCCTTTTTGGGGAGTATTAATTAATAAAATGCAATTAAAAAAATATATACTTTTGGAAAAAGTTTTGAAATACTATATCTAGGTCTCATTTTTTTCTCCAAATAAAAAATAAAAAAATTAAAAAAATTAAAAAAATTAAAAATTTAATTTTTTTTTAATTTTTTAATTTTTTAATTTTTATACCTATTTGTTTATTTTTTAAATAAAATAAATAAAATAATTTAAAAAACTGGCATTTTCCAAGGGTTGTATAGACTTTACATTCATTGCTTCTGGGTTTAACAAAAAACATGTTGAAAAACTGAAGGCTGCAAGAACACAAAAAAATGCATGTGTTTTTTGTTTTCTTTTTCTCCTCTCTTGGGGTCAAAAACATAATCGAAAATGTATGGGCATGCTACCAAAGAGGAAGAATTACTGACAGTTTAAAGATGATTGAGTTTAAATTGCTGCCAAGTGTGTCAATTATGTCCTTTAAACTTTGTGGGAACAGTTATGGGAAGGCCATTTTCGGCTCCAGTTTGACTGTACCCTAGTGTACCAAACAAGCTCCATAAATGCATATTTGAGTTTTAGGACCATATTTTACTGCAGGGTTGAGTATCTGCCTAACCTTACCTGCGGTGTAAAAATATGACCTTGACCCCATTGGACACCTTTTTGTATGATCTATAATAAACCCCTCATCCATTCTCAGTGTCCCCTGACTACGCTGGATGAATGTGGAAAAAAATTCCCACGCACAAAAAGTCTAGTAAAAAGTCTTCCCAGAAGAAAGATGTGATAGCTACAGTGTTGTATTACTCCATAAGGTCTGCATCAGTTGTTTGTCTCATTTTTAATTGTCTCTCAAAATGTAAAAAAAATTGAATAGCAAAACTAGAAATGTCACTGTAAAATGTCAAAAAATTATTGCCAAGTCAGTCTGATCCCAGTTGAGATCGTAGTCATGAATTCCTCAAACTAGGGGTGTAGCTATGGGAGCCAAAAATACATTTGTGTGTGTGTGTGTGTGTGTGTTTGTGTGCGTGTATGTGCTTGTGTGGTTGGGTGATTAGGACCGGGCAAACACACCCTTCCTCGGTGCCAAACATTTCTTCAATCAGTGAAGGCCGCTGGAGTTCGATGGCTGCTGTGTAAGCCTCCCTAAGTGAGAAAAGATGTGGCGGCTTCGTCCTTTGCTCAGCACAGCACTTTGCTCAAAGATGGAGACTTTTCCCAATTTTTCGGGGGCAACCGCTGGATTACAATGTCCTGAGTCCTCGCAGTGAAAGTGGTACTGTGTTGTCTACTTTGCTTATTCTCTCTATGATATACGCTGAGATTTATTTTCAGAATGTAAGTTTAACGGCTTTTTTTTTTTTTTTCTTACTGTATATTTAATTTTGGAGTTGAAAAGTAGTGAAGGCACTCACACATGTTCAACTGTGTGTAAGGAATTAGAGCAGGACGGGGGTCCCAGTGGTCTGCTAGGCCAAATTCTGCTGGTGTTTTATGTTGTGGCGTGAGTGCGGGCCTCAGAGTAATAAAGATGTCTCTCCCACTTTAAACTTAAAGGTCGGTCTAACTTGCTGCCACTTCAATTGGACCACACAGGAGTACCTTTGGACACTGTTGGTGAGAAACGCCGTAATACTGGTCAATCACTTCTTTATGATATTAGCACTGACTTATAATTACAGAACTAATATTTAGATGCAAAAAGTGAGAAGTAAGTAAATGGTGATACTTGTGGTATTAGAAAAAATATTTAGTAGGCTTCAGTACCATTGTGTGTAAATCTTAGGGCCTTTTTTTTTCGAAAATGCATTCTGTCTTTCCACCACGGCGATTGCCTCAAAAGACATTTTAACTGCCCATGACTATATCATCTTAAAAAAATTGTTTGGTGAAATGCGGCGACCAATCAACACGAGTGAACTCAATCGCAGGTTGAATACGACTTCTGAGTGGCTTCCCCAATTGGTTACCAAGAAGTTGGCGTCTAGTCTTGGAGAATTGATCGCAAATTTGCCCAATAGATGCCCCATTGAGTGTGACAGGAAAAGAGCCAAGGTTGACTGAAATTATTGCCGACCTGTTCCCAAAATAAGCACGATTTTGGACTCCGGATCCCAGACTGTGCACCCCAATAGGAGCATAGTTTGCTTTATTCCCCTTTTTTCTCCCTTTCTCATCACAAAGAAATGGGAGAGCCACCTGACGACTCGTCAGCCCTCCTGTTCCTTTTATTTTTTTCTGGAGAGCTCAGTATTGTTCATTCGGTAATTTTACCGATTTGACATGTCATCATCATTGCTCTCTCTCTTTTTTTTGTGGTAATTTTGTATGTGGGTGAGAATGTGTATGTGCGTGTGTGTGCGCGTGCGTGTGAGTGTGTATCCATTAGTTCACCTAAAACCTATTAAAAAATCCCATACCGTTCACCTAAACCGAACACTTCAGAATCCAGCCAGAGCCGTGAGGCCGTGAGGAGACCCGAGGAAGGACCAAAGAAAAGAAAGGAAAGCCCTCACTTAGCCCTCCTGTTCCTGTCTCGCTCTGCTAGGTGTCATTGTCTGTTCATGTTCCTGCAACGGTTGAAACTGTCAAATGAATTTCGGTGCTCTGTACTTGTGACATGTACAATAAAAATTCAATTCCATTTCCACGGTTCTGCAAATAAATTAACTTCTTCTGGTGACATGAGTTTTACCATTCCACCATCAGTCAAAAAAAAAAAAAAGTCTATCTGACTCTGATCACATGCATCAATTGCATTTTGATGGCGGTGAGCCGCCTGTGAAGGCCCAATCTAAAGAGGCGACTTCTGTGTGAATCATAGTTCATGGGATTTGGCTGCAAGCCTTTCTGCTTACGGGCTACGATTCTGACCAACTTCCTGTGTGTCCGCGCCCACAACCATGGCACGCCTTCAACAACATAGATTCTTCTTGGATGACATCACGGTAAACCAAAACGCATAAAACATGACATTGTGACGTCGTCCACAGCAGTGGCCTTAAAATCTTTTTTATTACCCATTTTATCTCATGTATCATATTTTGGGTTCAGATTACTGGAGTTTGACAAAAATCCCCAAAACTATGACGTGGACCAAAACGCTGTATTGTACATATTTTTTTCTGCTTCAAGCTGTTGTCAACTTTTAAAATATTCAAAAAGTTGTGTTTTCTGTCACTGTCTACTTCTGGTCCCATCAGTTCTACTCTACTGCGTCACCACTGTGATGCCAGACACATCTCCAATAAACATAGTCCAGATGAAGAAAATAAGTGTAATTGTCTGAGTCAGAAATTATACAGTGGACTCGTTTTTTTTTTTATGTAGCCGTTTTTATTGGATACGCTGAAATGAGCGGTTATGTATCTGTGTTATTGAGAAGCTGAGGGCAAACAGTCAAGCAGTCATATAGCACACACCTTTGTTTGCCAGAACTTTTTGGGATGTGATACAAGTTTGAGTGCCCTCAAATGTTGCTCCAAAACATGGACAAGATACATGAGTGAATTTTCATCTTTATGAGATTCGGAAACACTTTTTGTGTACAAAGGAACATCTGGTCCAGTTTGAAGGGAAATCTGCTGCATGCGCGTGCTCCACTTTAAAGGAGCAATCGAGACTCACGAGCGGAAAGAAAATGTTGGAGGAAGTTCCGCCAATATCAACCTTGACAAAACAGTGTCTGAATAACGGATGTCCTGTTTGCATTACGTCCAGCGGCTCATTAATGATGTCACGCGCTGTTGTTGCCACGTCTCAGGTCTGCACTATGTTGGCCGAGACTCAGGGAGCAAAAGCATGTTAAAAATGCTCATCGTTCTTTTTGTGAGTTGGCCAGTTTTGAACTTTAAAAAGAGAGACAGTGGAATCAGGCAACAAAAAGATGCTGTTTAATTTCAGCCAGATATTGCTGACTTCCTGTCTGGCAGGTCAATGGAAGGCAAAGATGTAACACAGGGACTGAGTGGATCCAGTGTTACTAATTCTCAAACTCATCCTGCTCGTGACAGGGAATGGGCAAACCAAACTAACGTAATGGGTCTGAGCTGTCAAACTGTTTAGAAGTCTGTTAGGTTTTTCCAAATTCTCAAGCCTGCTCCTCAAGTCGGCTTTTACTTGCAAACTGAAACGGACACGTTTGACTCTATTTGCCACGTGCGCAAAGAAATATGCGGTTGGTTGACAACTCCACATTTTCATCTCTTTTCACTTCCTGTTGGTGTCATTTCCAGATACGCCCCAATGCTTTTGTCTATATTGGGCATGTCTCATGTTTTAATGATGTTTGTTTTCCAAGCTTTATGGAGCCAAGGGGCCCGTTTCTTCAGGAGAAAAATGTCACAGCACATCATCAAACAAGAATGTCACAAAAAGCATTAATAGGAATATTTAGGTAGAAGAAAGGAACTAAACACTCTACTCCAATGAGTTTGCTGTGAGTTTTTAACTCTTTGACTGCCAAAAACGTTAAATAACGTTTCGTAAAATCCTATGGAGGAGTGCCAAAGACGTTAAAAGACGTTTTTTTTCAAAACAGGTGAAACTAACCATTTTCTATTGTTGATTACTCAAAAACGGAATAAGGTAGAAACAAACTTTTTTTTTTCTGATGGAAGATGAGAGTCCAATCTTGTTTTGGCAGTATGTGTGTTTCCATAGTCCAAACACATAATTTTCTATGGGCCTTGAAAGATCAGTCAAAATGCTTAAAATCGGCTGGCACCCACGGCATCCCTTTTCTGAAAACGTCTGGCAGTCAAAGAGTTAAATTTTCATTGTAGTTCCTTTTTATTTTCTTTCATTAGTTTTGTAAACATAAAATGTCATTTCAGTTATTTTCATTTGTATTTTATTTTGTTAAAAAAAAAAGTGTCCTTTTTTTTTTCAATTTTAGCTTAAGCTACTTTGTTCATTTTCATGAACTCAAATAACCTCGATTCAAACACAAAAATGTGAGAGGTCAAACTTAAAACACTGATGTATACTACTGTAGTGTTAATTTCGTCAACGAAAACTAAATAAAAATATTTTCGTCAGCACACATTATCTGCTGTAATGTAAAAGGATAAAATGATTGTCCTGACTAAAACTAGACTAAAATGTTTTCAGTTTTTGTTGACTAAAATTAAATAAATAAAATTATGTTTTCTTCGACTAAAATAAAGACTAAAATGCTAGATTTAAAAACGACTGTTACGGCCCTGGGCCTTTAATGGGGTGGCTGTAACATCGACTAAAAGTTGACTAAATAAAAACGGGATGAGGTTGACTAGACCTATTTGATAAAAACTAACAAGTGTGATTAAAACTGGACTAAAACTGAGACTAAATTTATAAATGCCCGATAAAATTCACAATAATGTTTACTTGTCATCTATTTGACACTACACAAAGAATGTGTATTGCAGTGGTGTCCAAACTGTGGCCCGGGGGCCATTTCTGGCCCACAAACCATTTTTCAGTGGCCCAAGATATAAAACAAAAACTATATTTGTTCAGTTGATGGAGACTACCACTACTTGTATTTAATTCATTTTATATTCAGTAGGGTTTTTCTAGATATGAAAAGATACAATTTAAATATTTACAAGAAAAAATGTGAACATTTATCTTCCGAACACTGTGGTGAATAATTGGTATTTCATTTTTAGAAACAAAAATAGTTTCTCTGATTTGTGAACCCATTACATTAATTAATTAACTGCTTTAAAAATGGTAAGATTACTACAGATTGCTCTTGTTTTGGTTCTGAATATAAAAATGGGATTCAGCTGTTGTTTAGTACGGGGGAGACTCTAATCTAACAGAATTAATTAATTAATTAAAGGACCAGGCCACCCTCATATTTTGAAAAATCCAAAACTATTTGCCTCCTCTCATTTTACAAAATATAATTTTTGAAAGTAACTGTAATAAATAAATAATATACAATTGCTTAAATGATTTTGGCGCATTTAATAAATTAAAGTTGACAATTTTCAAAGTGGCCCTCAGACGAAAAAGTTTGGACATTCCTGGTGTAGTGTTAGAACTTTATTCCTGATCATGTGAACCCAGAAGTCCAAATTGCTTAGTAGTGATCGATGTGGCTCAGGAGTGACGCAGGTCATGCTGCCAAGCGTTTGAATGCCTTAGTGTTATATTTGTGACGGATGTGTGTTTATGTTTGTGTGTGTTTATAGGAGTGTTTAAATGGAGGTTGCCCCTCAGCAAAAGGGCCAGTTGTTTGGATTAACCTCCACAGTTGCCATCTTTGTTCCAGTGTCTGCTGCTGTCAGTGTCAGTCCGCTGCCTCACTCTTCAAACTGTTAGGTAGACAAAGAAAGTCTGAAAGAATTCCAAATGTTTGCGTCTTACCATGTAAGCAGACAGCTGCTGATGATTACTCGGGATCAGCGGTGCGTAGAAAACATAATGTGTGGCATTAGCACTACATTCCCCAGGTCAGTTGTAAGATGTCTTGCCAAGATGCTGACCATAGGTTGACTTGAATTGATTTCAAGGCATTAAACGGCCTCCTGGTTACAAGATTTTCTCGGTTCTGTCATGATTCACTATAGCGTCAAATAGCACTCAAGTGGTTGGAATTCTTCTGGAATTTCCATATACTTACTCACCACCTACACAAATTGTATCAAGAGTAGTTAGAATTACACTGTTGGCCTTATTTACTGGTACAAGTGTATGCCTAGATATTGTACACAAACCATGTCTAATTAAAAATCTCTTGTGTGTGGAAAAATACCTAACTTGTTTCAAAAGAAAAAGTTATCCAAGCGGTTTTGAGCCTATAATTAAAACCACAAATGTTGATGCCAATCTAGTCTAGTCTAATTTTTTACAGGAAACAGTTTCAAGCTGTATTGCTATGACTACAAAATTTCCCAAATGATCAATTTGGGCCTTAAGTACTATTGACTTGGCACCATCTGACCAAGGAAATTCTATGCTTGTCTAAACATTCCGACAAAAGTCATTTCCAACAAAAGACATGGCGTCATTTCCAACATTAGTCATGCCTACACTGTATTTCCAATCAGTCTCATGTTCATTTAAAACTTTTCTTTCAATATTAGTCTCATATTATCCCAACATTTTAGTAACCGTCATCACATGACACGTTTTTAATGTCAAAGTCTTCCTTCCTTCCGACTTTGTCAGCCCCTCCATGAGACTTTTTGAACCACACTGAAGACAATTATTTTAACCCCTGGCTTTGACTGATTGTTACCAGGTGCTCAGCATCACCATCTGAACGCAGGAGACATTGTCTGTTCCGAGAGAGAGTGCATGTGGGTGTATCTCACAGTGAAGTATTAACAGGTGTTCGTGGCTATTAGCACGTGTTTATAGATGCGTCTCACACGAAAGTGGAAGTCTACCAATGATCACGGAAAATCACTCAGACAAAGTTCCCATTGCTGATTAACTAAATAAAGCCTACTGTATGTCTTTATTGCCAAGAGCCCTGAAAGAGACAAATTATATACTGTAATGTATGTGCATGTACAGTATTTGTTTAACTCTTTGACAGCCAGACGTTTTCAGAAAAGGGATGCCGTGGGTGCCAGCCGATTTAAGCATTTTTGACTGATCTTTCAAGGTCCACAGAAAATTATGTGTTTGGACTATGGAAACACACATACTACCAAATGAAAGATTGGACTCTCATCTTTCATCAGAAGAAAAAGTTTGTTTCTACCTTATTCCGTTTTTCAGTAATCAACAATAGAAAATGGTTAGCTTCACCTCTGTTTTAAAAAAACGTCTTTTAACGTCTTTGGCACTCCTCCATATGATTTTACTAAACGTTATATAACGTTTTTGGCAGTCAAAGAGATATATGTGTGTTTACAGTATAAATACATTATATACACAACGCACATACATTTAGGAATTTTCAGCTTTCAGATTGAATATCAGGATGAACCTAAAATGTACAACAAGCATTCCAAGTGAACTTCATTTTGACCTCGTTGAAACTTTTGAATACACGTCCAACCTTTCAATGTTTCTGTAGTTTTTGCTCATCTTTCTATTCTCTCTCGAGTTGAATAGCGAAATCTACAACGTGTTTGATCCATCAATCGACCAATGCATTTCATATGATGTTTTCTTTGACTCTTCCAATCTCTCTGTTGCAAACTGCTGATGGAATTGTGACACTAACCTCAGGGGCCCCCTGATAACATTGAATACAGTGGTTCTTAACCCGGGTTTAATTACTACATTGATTGACCTATATGTGTTGCAGGGAATTTGGTGTGCTCTGTAGTCGACCTGTGACTGTAGTGTTTGTATGTTGTGTGATTTCTTTATTATTGTTATCCCTTCAAACTAACTACGCTGAGTAAAAAAAAAAAAAAAAAAAAAAGAGTCGTCGGACAAATATGTGCAATATGAATTCAAATTTACATATGGTGTTCCACAGGGTTCAATTCTGGGGCCTCTGGTGTTTTCACTGTGTCCCATCTTGAGAAAACAGCAATGGTTGTTTTAAAGTGCTCTATAAATACTGAGTTAAGTTGAGTGATGGGAGTCAGCGGTTCGGTGAATGTGCATAGAAAACTGGTAGGGTTCCATACCCCCAACAAGGTTAAGAACCGCTGATCTGGCCATTCAAGGTACTGCTGATCACGTGTTTGGTGTCATTTTGGTGTTGTGCCGTCAAAATTTGAACAGGATGACGAAGAGGACTGTTTAAATACATATTCTAATTGAAGCAGGAAATTTTGTTGGTTGATTCATGGTATAAAACATGCAAAAAAATGACTGAAATGTGCACGTACATTCAGAAGTTTTAGAGGGTCGAATAAACTTCACATGTAAATATCACAGTTAATTTGAGGTTTTCCTGAAATTTCACCTGAATGCCAAATATCCCTAACTTTTTCTGTCGGGATGGGGGAGCTTGAGGACCCAAATGCGGGAAGACAGGGCGAGGAGGCAGAGGTTCAAAAAAGGGGATTTTAATTACTACAAAAGGTGTTCAAAGTTAAACTAAAGGCGCTCCAAAAGGGAGGAAGTCTAAACTACAACCAAAAACATGAACCAAAACATGGGGGGGAACAACAAGGCAAAACGAGCAGCATGACATGGGGAAAAGACGAGGCAAAAAAAATGGGCGGCATGACATGGGGGGAAAAACAATGAACTGACCCAGACAGAGGGGAGACAGCAGACTAAATACACAGACACTAACGACACAACAAGACACACCTGGGCAAGACACAAGTGGCTGAGGGCACTGATTGGATCACACGAGGAAGAGCAGGATCACACTTAACAAGACAAGGAAGACACACAAGGAAAACAGATCCAAACATGACATTTTCTAAGTAATGCCTAAATATGCACCACCAACCGAGTCTCTATAATCAGTATTAAACATCCATCAGAGTTGTGAAGTGGATGGTGACATAAACGGATCACAGTTAACGTAACCCAGAGAGAGAGAAGTTTGGCCCTTCCCACTTCTCGGTTTGGCTTGATGCAAAATTCCTGCTCTGGTTATTGAGGTCAACAAGTTGCTTAGACTGCATACATGTTTACAACTTTACAAAATATGGAATTGTCCGTATGTGTTTGCTGGGAGGTACAATAAACATTCAAATGTGTTCAGTTGTGGTCTTGTGCTTGACAACAAGCCGAGCAAACACTCGAGGCGTACTACGTGTGGCTAAGGGCGGCAGACTCTAATAAGTAGTAATTGCCATGTTGCCTTTTTATTTTTAATGATGTCAGGGTTATTACAAGAGGGCCATTCAACCCTTTGGTTTCAGCTTACATCCCTGTTCAGATGAGTGTGACCCCGGGCAGTGACATCGACTAAATAAGAGATCACGCATATGCAGACACACACACTGATGTAGTCCGTATGTTCATTCACATTAGTAAGCACTTATCAGATTTTGGCAAACAGTACCATTCAGAATACTGTACATTGTTGAACCCTTTTAAAGACACAGGTCAGTGCTTCTGTGACACACCCAAATGCTCACACAAACACTTTGACATGTGCTAAATAAAACATTGCACCGGTAAACTAATCCAGCCCACATATGCTGAGCACAGCATGGGTAGCGTACTGCATTGTATGGCTGTATGACATTCGGAGGGCTTGAGTTTCAATTTGGAAACAGTAATACACCATTTGTATTCCCCATTTCACCCTACTAATCCAAATCATCTGGAATCGTTACTTCCACCAGCAGGTGTACCATCCATCCAGGAGGCTTTTTTTTTTTTGTCCAAGAGTGAGCATCATACATCTCAAACCAGGTTCTTTGATATGCCAGATGATTCACTGAAGTTGAAAAAACTCAAGAGCGCAGATGGAAAACATCTGGAGGGACGTGGCTGGAAATCAGATAGATCAAAATCGCTATTGTACTGTATGGTTAGTTTACAAATGTGTGCCTGTGTGACTTGATGCATTTTCTTTTGCATACCCGGGGGTCGTGCGGGTGAGAGGCGGGGTACACTCTAGCTTGCTCACCAGCCAATCACAGATCGCTTAAACAACCCCAATCCAATTGCCACACAGCCTTGAAACTTATTGGTGCCTGTTGCTGCTGACTGTGCGGTATCCACAGGTGATATGCAGCAACGCTAATGAGTAGGAGGGGATCTCGTAAAGTCACAAGTCTGCCTGCTGAGCCGCAGAAATGCCAGGCTAAGGCAACAGTAAAACAAGCAATGATGTGTGGAGTATACGGCCTACCGAGTCCACGTTTGAAAGTAGAACATGAATGATTACTTGAAATTCTGATGATGTCATGAAAATGATTACAAAAAAAAAAAAGTGGGGGGGATGTGCGTCATATATGGTTGCACTTATTTGTAACAGCCTGTATGACACATGAAGCTGGCGTGTGATTCATTAGTTCACCTTGTAAAAATCCCAAATTTGCTCAAAGCGTGCTGGTCTGAGTGCTTAATGTTTTTTTGTTTTTTTATTCATCAGTAAGATAAAAAGAGCCAATTATTGGCTTATAATAGGGCGTTATTGTGACCAATTTTTGGCTTTTTGTTGGTTCTGACCAAGCCATTTCAAAATAAAACACTGCCCCCGGGTTAAGTGCATTATATATCATAAAAAGACATTGGTGGTGTTTAAATTGAATAATGTCCCTCTCTTTTTTGGACTTGATAGATTGTTGGTTCGAGGGACAGCTCCACACGCAGGTGTAGATTCGGGGCTCTATTTTCGGCATAAAAACGTATCCTCATTTTACGGCATGTCGAGTTTAGCATGTTTGTGAATTTGTTATAGACCATGCTATGCCTCAATAGGCATTCCGGCATGTTCTATTGTTTCTGTGTTTGGCAATTTGGTAACTAAACGCAAACAAGCTTTCAGACCTGATAAAAGCGGATCTAAGGCAGGTATTGTAATGCGATTTCGGTGGATTTGTTTCGAGGTGCAGGCAGAGAGATTCTGAGCTCTGCTGATGTGTATAGTGTATTGTATTTCAATCCAATCCAGATTCTACCTGCGCTAGTCTGGGAAAATGCCAAAACTCCACCCATACGCAAATCTTTGCACTAGGCACGCGCGGGGCTTAGAGCTCTTAATGTCTGTGACGCTGTGAAATAGTTGCGCAACACCAAAGACACATTTGAGTTTGACCCTCTCACATATGCACACAAGGAGTCTTGCATCATATGTTTCCACTTGATTCTTGAATGGAATTTGAAAAGATTTACAATTCAAGAGAGTCCAGTAATCCAACCAACCATAACCATGGTTGTATTTGTGCTTTAGGTTCTGCTGGAGCTTGTGTTCGTCAGAGTAATCACAACCTTAGAGACTTGAGGATTTTAGTAGAAGATGATAAACGTACTGAACGCATAGCATTTGTGTTTGTGTCTGAGCAAACAGGTTGTAATCATCTGTTTACGGTCTGGAGCAGACGGAACGAGCACTTGAGATTACTGCGTTGTGGCCACAATCAGAGCCGAGGTAGCTCTTTGGAATTCATAAAGCTTGGAGTGCTAAAAAGCCGCATCCGTTGACTGGAATTCCAAATGCCCAGAAGGAGAATTGGGTCCGTGTTTAAACTGTAAAAATTCCTCCCATCGCTACAGAACACATTTGGCCTCGGGGGCGCACGACTATAACATGACCAAGCTGACCTCATTGTGACTCGAGACTTTCATTAAAACGCTTGGTACATGCCACAGGAATTTGCCAAAGTAGAGCGGAAAGCAAAGAATAAAGAGAAGGAAACAACTTGAAACCTGTGACGAAGTTTTAGAGGGAGTGTTATTTATACAAGCCTAATAGGCAGATCACTTGATTTCTGCTCATCCAACTCTGGCACTGATGATCTGGGTTAGCGCTTTGTTTTTGTGTTGTGTTTAGCAATGGACTCACCAATTAAATATATTTTTGAGGAAAAATACTGATGATGCCAAAAGAAGACATTTCTGAGGCAGTGCTAAATTCCAAAGCTGTGAAATGAATGCCACAAAACATTTGGGAGGTTTGCCGTGTTCCCTCCCAGAGAGTGAAAGCGAACCATATTAAAGCAGCACGATTCTGCTCTGTTAATCAACCAACAAAATCAAACAAGAACACCGAATAAATTTGGCTTTGATTCAGTTTGACTTCATTTTTTTAGTCCACAGCTGCTCACAGCTAACTTGACATATGAGCTGCACCTTGCCTTACCTGCATGCAGAAACAAGATCCCTTGGGGAGGGAAGGTGGGCCAAGAAAAAGAAAGAGAGAAAGGGGCCGCCACGACAAACCCTGCACTGCCCGCTGTCCTTCACCTGCCTCACCCAAGGTGGGGATCCGGTGTCCCACCATTTGAAATAGCCCATCAAACAACACACCGCCGCTTTTAATCGTAATGACCCTAACGGGAGGAGCAGACTGTCTCGGACCCGGGCCAGGAGAAAATAGAATATATATAAATACAGTGGTGCTTGAATGGTGTGTTTATTTGGCATTTGATAAGGAGGCTGCCGTCTTCTCACACACATCAAGAGACTTAAAAGGAAACCCCGACTGTGATGACATAAGTTTGCTCTATATTATTTATTAGTTTTTTTCTAACATGAAATCATTTCCAGTTTAATACATTTTGTAGAAACTTTATTTTCCTATGAAGAAAGCAAGGTAAGCCTCCGTAGCGTTCCTAAAGGGATGATCAAAACTCTTGAATGTATCTGATGAATGACAAAAGCACGGCGTGCAATAGCATGTATGTTGTTTCTTTAGGAACGCTACAAGGCTTAACTTACTTTCTTTATAGGCATTTCACATTGCTCGGCAGAGAGCCTTCCGCCATTCTACGTCACTACGCACTGAATGCGTTGCGACGTAAATAACAATGGCGGCGTACGTCCAAATAAAGTTTCTACAAAATGTATTAAACTGGAAATGATTTTTGAAAAATGAATCTCATAGTTATGTTAGTAACAACCAAATAAATCATATAGAGCAAACTTGTCATGACAGTCGGGGTTCCTTTTAAGTCATGTTTTTTAACTCATTCACTGCCATTGACGGCTATAGGCGTCAAGAATTCATTTGAACTTTTTCTCTTATTTTTTTTTTCTATTTTTGTTAAGAGTATGAAAACCTAGATTTTTTTTTTTAGGAATACAGATATAAAATGTGTGATTAATCGTGAGTTAACTGTTGAAGTCATACGATTAATTTCTCTTATTTTTTTCATTTTTTAACTCAATGACTGCTATAAATTCATAAGAATAAAAAATAAAAAGATTGTTAAAAATTCGGGGCGTCAGGCGATTAAATTTTTTAATCGTAATTAATCGCATGACTTAACTCACAATTAAACACAAATGTTATATCTGTTCCAAATGTACAATAAAAAAATATAGGTTTTCATACTCTTGTTAACAAAAGTAGAAAAAATGTTAAACTAATAGAAATAGTTTAAATGAATTTTTGACGTCTATAGCCGTCAATGGCAGTGAATGAGTTAAAAAAAAATATTGGAATTTGTGTTTTGGGCAAAATGCATGTTTTTTTTCTTCTTGTCTTTCTGCCGTCCCCTTGATTGTTTTCAGATTCCAAAATCTGAGCCAACATTTTTTCAGTTTCTAAAAATGCAGATGCAAGCTAAAATTATTTTTCCTTCACTTTCCGGAATAACACATTTGATATATGTGTTGTCATTTTTTTTTAAAGAATGTGCAGTGTCCCCAGCGCATTAAAAAAAATCCCTTTCTTAAACACGCTGCTATTATTGTGAACACAACTGTACTACATGTATACTGCTAAACATCAGTTCTTCGTGTGGTTTATATGCCCGCATGTTCTTTGGCATTGATCACTTGTATTGTTCCTTTGATATTTGTACTCCAATGCAACCACATACATCAGATTTGTGTCCTGCTAAGCTCATGTTTATCCACTTGCCAAGACACAAAAGCATCTGACCGCATGGTGGCCAATTACATTCTAACATAAGGAAACTTTGACTGGAAGACACTGGGGAGATGTTTTTTTTGTAAACAACCAGTATGACTTTGGTGATGTGCAATTTTTTGATGAGAAACTCGCATTTTGTGTTTATTTCACACTAGTTTTTGCTCCAGTTTGCATAAATATGCAAAAACATTGCAGTAAATTAAATGTATTATTATGGTGCAGTTTTCAGTGTTTTTTTTTTTTTCATAGCTCTTGGCGAAATGTACAAGCGGGGTTGCTTTATTAAAAATTTGTAGGTGGCGCTGCTGAGCTATTGGTTAAAAAATTGTCCAAAAATAAAATAAAATATTAGCTGATTTTGCCAGGTCTGACACAAGTTTCATGAGTTTTCAAGCATGTTCAAACCCTCAAAATCAGTGTAGTTTTCTTGGCGTACTGAGTTGTCACGGCAACAGCGTTTTGCAAAAACTCACAAATTTCGTGTTTCAACATCATGAAGGCTTAAACGCTCTTCTGAGCAAATATGAATTCGTTTTTTTACATACAGTAGATATTAAATATTTAATTTGCATCTCCAGAATGTGTGCCTTCCCTGTGTGCTCATTGCCAACACATAACATCAGCTCTACTCTTTCTTTGTCAGCCAATGAGCTTCTTCTTTCCCTGGCGTCTTCCCCAGCTAAACGTCTCGTCATTTGTCTGTCTGTATTCAGGACCCGTCCACACCAAAGCCAGTTTCAATGTATCCTCACAACTTTCTTACCGTTTAGGCCGTTCGTCCACACGATGGCGCGGTTTTGGAGCTTGAAACCGATCACTTTTGAAGCCAGGCTCCAGAGTGGAAAGATTTCATAACGCGCCCCGTACGCGTCCGTTTGGACACCATAGGCAGGATACTCCTCCAGTGATGACGTAATGGTCGCAGCTCGATGACGTATGCGCCAATATTTTGCTTCTTTATTCCCACGTTCAACAAGCTATGTTGTACTTGAATCACCCGCCATCGTCACTTCTCCTATGTTCGTCTTTTTCATGTTGTTTTGATGCATGCAAAGCCATGTTTGTTCGCTGATTCTTCTTCTATGCTTTCCTTTAACTATCTGCGGCTGCACTACAGCGCCACTCCAGGCTTGGCATATACATTACAGTCGTTAAAGGTCTTCAGTGTCTTCTTTTGGACACAGGCAAGTCTTGGAATGCTTTTGTGTGTACGAGATTTGTTTGAAGAACGAAGCCGGCTTTGCTTCCGTCTGGACGGGACCTTAAGGTTGTACTCAGACTTGCACTGTTTAGTCCGCTTTAAACGGACCAGAGTTTGTTTCTCACGCTGATCCGGACCTTTTGTGCAGGTCTGAATACACACAAACAAATCCAAACAAGCGGACCGAGACCTCCTCCTTGAGGTGGTCTCGGTCTGCATCCAAACGCACTCGGTGCGGTCCGCTTCACAGTCTGAATACAAACCACGGCTGACCCGCTCCAACTGCAGGACATATGAGCCTTTTTGGGCTTAACAAGCCACCGTAGCCAAGTATCGTGGGGGCAATATTGCCCGGTAGTGAATTTTGTGCTAGATTCATTTATAATCATCCGTATTCTGTTTAGCCACGGTGTTGTCAGCATGTTGTGGTGGGCCCGCGGAGCGCAACTGCTCCTCCGGTTACTGCACGCAATCGACGGCGCGTTCCAAAATTAAAATTTAGAGATCTCAATTAGAATCTCAGTTGAATGAGCTGCAAGTGACGTTCGCAAATATCTTGCATGTAATAAATAACGCCACAAATATGCAAGGCTAATGCACCACGTCGGAATTTCATGTTTTCCTATTTCCGGGTTTGATTATGCGTTCAGCCCTCGTCTTTTTTTGTCCAATGGGAGCACAGATCGTCACGTGGTCGACGTGATTACACAATATAGTCACAGTGTGAATATGAACCGTACCAAACGGGAAAAAAAATAAAGTCTGCTCTTGGTCCGGACCAAACAAGCGGACTAAAGGACTTTTTTGGTCTGAATACAACCTTAGTCTCTAGTTTTTGTTCATGTTTTGTGGCTTTCTTGCAGTTACATGTTAGTACAGTAGTTGTGTTAACTGTTCTCCTTAGTGTGTGTTTGCGGTTTCACCTTTTTCAACTTTGATCTTTTGAGAATTTGCAGTATTTCTTTTGTTCTTTACGGCTTGCACGCCTCTCCATTGGAGGTCCAACTGTCTCAGGTTCAATTCTGTGACACGTCATGACATAAATAAACGTTGAGGTGAATCATTCAACATTTAGGTTTTAGCATTTATTTATTTATTTATTTATTGCATCTTGAATCTAATGCAAAATATAAATAATCCCCTTAAGTCGTGTTCTGCAATTCCCTTGGGATTGACAGTGTTTTTATGACATTTCATTGTAATACATTCAATGTTGATGGCATGCTTTAAGCAAAAGTGGTAGAGCAACAAACTGTATATATTCTATCTGTGAATCCCTGGTGTTAAATAAACAGTCACAATGAAATTCTGCTCCTAAAAATAGCAAAAATACACAATCTGGAACATTGAATTTGTATGGATTCTGTGTCTACTCATACTTCTACTGAATTGTAAAATTGTAGTAACTGAAGCTGATCTTGTGAGCGGTTCAAAACAAGCACGGACAAAATTCCCAAACGCTCACATTCCATTTCTGGCGTATGCTGTGCTGGTGTCAGCCTCTTCCTCCATTGCACAGTTGACACAGTCACACAGAGTTGGGATTACAAGGGCACATCCAAGATACACACTGGCTTGAATCAGATGTTCCCCCTCCCCATTGTCTCGGTTGGGTTCGTTCACATTTTGCATGGCCTTAAATAACCTTTTGAAACCGGGAATGAATTCACAACAGAATCCACGTGGCTGTGCTGCTTTCAAGCAATAAAAGTTGCATGGGATGAGCGCTTGTTTGGGAAGTATTTCATCACTTCCCAGCTGGCAATGTCAACTGCTGACATGTTGTTGTTGGGTTTTTTATTTTATTTCAATGACAACTTCCTAATTCATTATACCTAATAAGCAAGTGCGCATGTTATGGACAGTAAATCCCTTCATCGCCTTCTCATTACTTTTTTCAGTCAGCCTGTGAAAGACTACAGTTTGCATATGTTTTTTGTGCTATTGTGGGAAAGAGGAAGTCATGGGTAAGTAATGGAACAAGTGTGTGTGTGTGTGAGGGTGGGGGTGGGGGGCTCAGTGTAAGCTGCAGGGGTCTCTCTACAGAGATATGAAAGTAAAGAACATTTGCAGATTCCTGTTTTTCTTCTACGTAAAATGAGTTTATGAGGTTTTTAGTTAAATCCTAAATAGTAATATGCATTTACAAACCTTCTGAGTTCATTTCACTCACTTTCAGCCTGGGCCTCTTGCTGCCAGTAACACATGGTTCAGGCCTCGTAGCTCTCCAGTTTGACCAGGAACTTTGAAGCAGGACAGTTTTTTGCTGTCCTCTAGCGGATAATAGCAATACTACAACTGCACAATTAAAAACTCTCCAAAAATTTTAATCATACATGAATTATGTGGAATCTTCATCTTCACTGAAATTAATACAGATGAAAGTTCTTTATATTAATTGATGGTGGTTTCCCTTTCATCTCCCTCCATGGCACTGCTGCCCCCAGGCTCGTCAGCACCAGGCCGCGGCACACTTGCAACGGGCCATTCTGGAAACCTAAACCCTCATTAGCTCCATCATTAGTAAAAGCTGCACAATGGGGACCTGCTTGCCATTGCTCCCACGGTCCCCAGATAAAAACCTGCAGATACACGCACATGCCCTTAATGCCCTCGTGGCTCTTTCTCTCCCCCCCAACGATCAGGTATCTAAGGCTCTTTCTACTCTCTTTTGTACTGAAACACAAAGGCCGGCTCTTTGCCTTTTGCCTTTTTTTTCTGTTTACGTTATCCACTCACCTTACCTGCAAGCCTGTCTCCCATTTAAATCTCCTCGCTCAGTTCCCTTTAAAGACCACCGGGGAGCAGCAGTGGCTGTCTATCAAGGTGAATGGAAAATGGCAGCTGCAAAAAAAATGGGCAAAAGTTCATCTGATCGCCTTCGCTTAGCACCATTGAATCTCTGTCTTGCTGTTAAATAATTAATATTTATATAAACTCCATCACATTTAGAGCTTTCAAATGATTGCTAAAGTAAAGTGGCCGCATGATTAGCAGTAATGGAGAATGGATGTAGAATAAAATATCTTCATTGTCATTGTAAAATGCTCATATTTGACCATGACATGAACTAGTGGCATATTAATTGTAGGCTATTTTCCGTTTGGGTCTCAACTGTTGATTTTCTGCAGGTACTTCTGCTGTTTCTCATATTCTCACACACACACACACACACAAAAAACAT
This sequence comes from Vanacampus margaritifer, assembly GCF_051991255.1. Classification (NCBI taxonomy): domain Eukaryota; kingdom Metazoa; phylum Chordata; class Actinopteri; order Syngnathiformes; family Syngnathidae; genus Vanacampus; species Vanacampus margaritifer. Next base: position 5,174,322 of record NC_135432.1, on the reverse strand, counting down.
GCACATTAGCCTGATTGAAGAGAAATTGTCCAAAAGTGTGTCTCACTCACTTGGGTAAAAATAACCGTTCAAGAAAACTGCTGAACAGCAAACCAACGTTAAGCGGAAGAACTCATTTTGTACTTTTTTTCACCCACAAAAATCAGCTCACTCATGATTTTAATACCATTGAGGTACTATGTTTATCCTGTAACCTTATATCCTCCAAATTTGCCCCAAAAGCAGCAAAACCCATTGTTAATTGCAACTAAGACATTTATGTCTGCCATCTTGTGGTGAATAGTGATATTACAAATTTAAACTACAGTCGATGCATATTCATAGATTGCACCCGCAAATTTGTATAGCCATATTTTTTTATATTTTTTATTTCTTTCTGGGAGAGGTGATTTTTTTCCCACCTATTTACCCACGTTTTTTTTTTTTTTTTGTGGAAAACGGAAATTGATGATTTTTTTTTTTTGGGGGGGGGGGGTAAAAAACAACAACAACAACAATACAAAGATTTTCAGTATTTGCCAACATGCTCAGGTTTGACATTGTCAAGTCACTGAGTTTGTGTACTTTGAAGTTCTTACTGCCATCTTTTATTCCATCCATTTGAAAAGTGTTCCCATGTCATTAAGATGGCCCCCTTTGCCGAAAAAACACACACGCTTGTCCGGGTTAATGTGGCCAATGAATAAACAGTGGACTGTAAGGACAAATTGAATTGTTTAGCTCTTACAGAGAGAGTCCATCTGGTTTCCTGAGGCACAATTCCATCATGTGTAATCATGGCAAAAAACAAAGTTCCGTAACGTCTTGCCATTCTAAACTACACAACTATTAAGTCTCCTTGGATTGTGTGTAGACAGGAAAAAAAAAAGTGCTGTACAAACTGTGAAACTTGTTGGAAAAGAACGTGTTATGTTTTGGGGCTACTGTGCTACATCCGGAACAGATGGTCTCGAATCTGTGCAGGGTACGATGAAATCTCACGACTTCCAAGGCATTGTGGCTGCCCACAGTCACAGAGCTGCCGTTCAAGGGTCCTTCATCAGGATGAAGAGCTGAAAACATTCAAGAAGGGCAACAAAAATGTCTCGATATGTGACCGGAGTGTAATCTGCATTGCACGGGGTAAGCGGTGTAGAAAATGGAAGGATGGGTGAATATTTTTGAACAGCCTTGATCTCAATTCTGTTGAACATATTGATTGTCACGTTGTCAATCGGGCCGTCTGTTTCTGATTGGTTTCTTGCGAATTTAATTTGAGGCACAAAATGGAACCAGTGAGGCCTGATTTTTGTTTTTTTTTATTTTTTTTTGTCACATATTTACTCACGTACTTCTGACGGATCATACTTGTTTTGAATGTGTTTTGGGTTGGGTCATTGCAGAGTTGATATTTTGTTATTTTGTTTCACTCATCTCTACTGCATGACATATTTCTTTTCCATATTTCTATTATATGCGGCAATGATCGTTTTAAAGTGCTTTATGAATAAAGTTGAGAGTTGTAGTCTTGTATAATGTCCCTTATGACCATAGGATGTGTTTGTCACTCTTATTTTGTTGTTGCTATGCATTTGCTATGCCCGTAATGATGATGTGTCAGTTACTATGCAGTTGCTATGGTCCCGCAATAGTCACTCTTATTTTGTTTAGTCATTGTTTTTATTGTCATATAGGCCTTTATTCTGTCAAATTGAATTTTGCCTTTTGTAGAGTACATGGAGGTTTCCTGTCCCTACTCTTCCGTGCAAGCTGTTCTTCCATGTGTTCGAGGTTTCTACGTCTAGTGTTTTTTCAAGGCCATCTGAATCCAGCCCTGCTCTCTTTTTTTTTTTTTTTTTTTTCTGGAGAGCTCAGTATTGTTTATTCGGTAATTTTACCAATTTGACATGTCATCATCATTGCTCTCTCTTTTTTTAAATCTTTTTTTTATAATTTTATTTTTATTTTTTATTTTGTATGTGTGTGTGTGTGTGTGTGTGTGTGTGTGTGTGTGTGTGTGTATTCATGAGTTCACCTAAAACCTATTAAAAAATCCCATACCGTTCACCTCAACCGAACACTTCCAGCCAGAGTTGTGAGGCCGTCAGGAGACCCGAGGAAGGACCAAAGAAAAGAAAGGAAAGTGAAAACCAGCCCTGCTCTCTGTTGTTACTTTGTATTTTTGAAGGGAAATACCTTTTTTCCCCCCAACTCCTGTTTCTTGTTCGCCTTTGGGCCCTAACTCCGCACCTCACATGACAACACTGACTCTTTTACCCAATACCAAGTGGGTTTTTTTTGTTTTTGTTTTTTTTGGAGGGCGAGGGGGGCAATTGCAAGCCTGCTTTTAACCAGAAGGATGCCAACAATTGTAGTCAAGTTGGTCATGAAGGAAAGATTGCAGACTTGCTTTACAGCACATGTTGGCTGCTACGTTTTCACACTCGCTACAGCGACCAACTAAAGGATTTGCCTCTTGAAAAATGTGTTCATTTAAATTTGAACAATGTCCTCTTTTCAAAAGCGCAAAATATACAGTGCTGTATATACAAAAAAAAAAGAACATAGGCCCTTTCCAACATTCCCTCTGTTTAATGGAAACATTTTTGACCTCTTACAGTGGAAAAGTCTCATGCGCGCACGCGACCTGCACGCGCCAACGATGTGGCTTTGAATGGTTTCCATTGCTGCAGCGCATTTACAGACACAAAGCAGCCATATTAAGGCAACATTCATATGCAAGCCGCCAAGTGAATCCTAATGACTAACAGTTTGCCAGGAAGTGACAGGCCGTGTTTCTTCGCTAATTGAAAGGGCAGGAAGTGGTGGCAAGGAAAATGACGGTGTCTCTGAGTTTTACTGTGCAGTGCAGTTTTCTACAGTTTGATACATGTGCGGTTTTGCCACTGTGAGTGCACTTTTCGAATTATTGAAGCCTTCAGCCTTGAAGCATGCAACAGGCAGATGGCGGCAAGTGAAGGAATTACCATTAATTGTAATCGTTTGCGTGTTCAAATAATTGCAAGATGAGATTCTGGTGGAGAGGGTCCTTGCAAGGTTGGTTTATTCCAGAGATCTCTGGTCACACAGTTAGACATCACCCAAGCAGTGTCATCCAATGTGTGTGTCTTCTTTTGCCCACACAGCCTCTTTATTCAAAACATGAGGAAACGCCTCTGTCATCCCGTGACGCACAGAATGAGTTTGCATTTTCCCAGTAAACTAGATCGTCCTTGAACTTTTGACAACCGGATTTCTAATGAACAGCAACTAGACTTCTTAGATAAACATAGAAACATTTTAACTTTCTCATTTCTGGGAAAACAGTACAAAAGATAGCAAGAATGTCAAAAGCATTACTCACACAGGTTATACAGTATCAGGCCAACATAATTACACCTTCATCAACACATCTATAATGAAATGTAAAACAGGTAAAAAGTAAAATAAACCAATAAAAATGTTAATAATGTCAACACAAGCCAGGGCTGGGTATCAATTCTAATTTCGATTCACAAGGGTTCAGTTTGGTCTGATTTTGATTTTTTGGGGGGGGATTAGATTCACTTCACTTCAATCTGATATTGATTAATTGTGGAACATAAAATATTCTTAGACATCAAGGACATAATGAAAACTCCACAAACATTAAATTCCAAATTAATTTTTGCGGAGGAAGTAACTGGTTAAATGATTTAGTGTTTTGTTTTTTGTTTTTTTATGATTTAGTGTTATAATCACTTACGCAAACATTGGCATCAGCAAGGATGAGATAAATATTTTCATAATTGAAATTCACTAATTGTAAATAAAAATGAAAAAGATTCTGAAGAGTCTTAAAGTACAATAAGTCAAGTCTTTCATAAATGTAAGAAAATACTTTAAATGAGAAAACAGTAAAATAAAAAAAATTAAAACTTGGCCTTTAAAATTCTATTTTCTTAAATTTGAATTTCATAAATGTATGGGAAAAAGATATATTAAAATAATCAATTCATGGTTTTATGAATGGATCTCAGGCTCGAAAAGGAAAATCGATTCGATATCGATTATTCTTTTTTTTTTAAACCCAGCCCTAGAAAACGGCAGTCAACCTCGGATTGCTTTTGAAATGACAGAGCAACCAGTTGCAGTGCACTTCTTAGAGTGAGTTTGCCAACACACACACATGCACACACACTTTCACTTCTACTTTGTCATGTCATGAGGTGTTTGCAACCCACAGCTCCCTCCTTCCTCTTGCGCATTACATAACGAGCAAATACCTTTCTTTCTCGCGCTCGCCTCTTTCTGTCTCCCTCGCATGCTCTTTCGACAGTTCTGTCATTCCTTTCCTCCGCCCTACCTTCCCTGTTCTAATCAGTGCCTGTGGTGAATAATTCACTCGGTGTCGTGGCGACCGGAGCGCTATGATTGGCAGGTTTATTCTCTTGTATGTTTCATTATTAATGCACTTCTATTAGGCCTCTTTTCAATGGTGGAAGCCATTTCAGACAAGAGGACAGTCAGCCATGTGATAGGCCAATCTCTAATCACACACCTATTTTCTCCTCTACCTTCCGGCCCGCCATCCTTCACTGTATTCCGCGCGTCGTTCCATATTTAGTCCTCCTGAAGGTCAGTGGCGCACAGAGAGTCAGGTGGCCTTTTCAGATGGGTTTAGTGTGCAGCCTAATAGACATGGAAGTCATGAATATTTTCATCTTATCTGTAGGTCACTTACATATCAAGAAGATCTTGTAGGAATGCATAATCATTATAAAATCCCAATTATAGGTAGACAGTAAACCTTTTATTGATTGTTGAAAAACGAATTGAGAGGGAAAGAAGTGCATTATTTGGCTGCCGCCAACAGGGGCGCTGTCGAGTCAGTCTCGTCCAGTTTGTGGACCTGCAGAAACACTGACAAGGAAGCAGGGGTGCTTCTTAAATTCCTTCATTGTAACACTGATAGAGTGTGAACACATTTGTTTTCTCCAAGTCAGCATGACATTTGGACCAATAGTGAAAGTACTATTGGTCTTCTCCAGCTTGTTTTGCGTCAAAAGAAATAAAACAAGAAACAAATGCAGTTTACAGAGAAAATAGAAATGGCTACATGAAGCAGCTGAAGGAATTAAAACATTTGTCAACTGATCAAGAAGAAATTAAGTCCATATTAAGACACATGACAAGGCCTCAGAACGGATATTCTTTTCTTTAAAAAAATAAAAAATAAATAAATAACTGTTTTTGTTTATTCTATTAGATAACAGAAGGTACATAATTAGCCAGTGTATCCACTTTTTGTGAATTGTTTAGCTAAATCGTGCGGGGTGAGATTTTTTTCGTTGTGAAATGTGTGCCTCAGCCAAGGTCAATTTCGTTGATGAAAACTAACGGAATAAAATGAAGAAAAAGAATGGTATTACAGCACAGCTTTTAGCCGTAAAAAAAAAAAAAGGCTGAATAGTCATCTGGGTGTTGTGGTCTTTTTTACTGTGCGTCATCTATAGAAGTGACATCATGTAGCAGAAACCAGTAAAAAATACAAATATATATAAGCTAACTAACTCAGTCAGCTCGAAACGCGACGCTAAGTAACAATTCTCCTTTTTATTTATATTAAAACAGCCACCAATTCATTTAGAAATTGGTAAACAAGGGATGGAAAGCGAGACCATCTCAGCTTTATTTAAAACATCTTCTAACTTTAAAAGCAGTATTATTATTAGTATTACACAATAACAATACTGGGATGTTTTTAATCTTGCACACAGGAAATCATTTTTTTTTTAAAGAAAACCAATAAAAAGTCATCCAAAATGAAGCATTTTGAAAGAACAATGAATCTTTTAAAAACAAACAAGCCCACTCTAAAAACTCACACAGTAAGGTTAAAAAAATGAAAAAAATAAAATAAAATCTACTGATAATGAAAATTCCAAAACTATTATAACCCTGGCTTTATTAAAGTTGGGAAACATGCAGCAGCCTCCTAGTGGAGATTTGCTGCTGCTGAGATTGAAGCCTCATAACTGTGAGGCAGACATGCTAGCCACGAGACCACAAAAAACTAATCTTCCTAAAGGCCAATGAAGGAAATACCTACAATGTTTTTTGTTTTTGTTTTTTTATACTAGAATACTAAATTATATTTCTGTTAGTCTTCTGCCTGGTTACACAAGCATAAAGATAAATAAGTAAATTTGGCTGTGGAACATAATACAACATTTGGCAGCTAACGTGTTAAATATTTTAATCAGCAGCTGTTATTGCTGCCACTGTGATGGAAAAGCACCCAACTTTGATTTTTTTTTTTCTCCTGAAAAATGTGACAAAAAAAACTAAGGGGGAATAACTTGGTGTCATATAGTAAATGGTAAACGGTTAAGGTCAAAGGAGCAGTACTCATTCCGAATGAGTCTGGCTTCATAATTTCCCAGGTGTATTTATACCCCAAAGTCGCCACATGTTCACTGTCCAAGCCCTTTAGCTGCCGTCGGATGATATAAATGAGGTCAGGCACCGATATGACACTGGGAATTACAATTATTTCTGCTACAAGGTTCACAAATAACTTCCCCCGGAACAATTATTCTCACTTACCCTGTGCCACAGATTTTCAAATGCAGCTTCCTCCCTGAAGGGTCAAGGTTGAAAGACGTACTGTAGCTTCTATATGTCGTGTACCTACATTTGCAGTGAAGGCGAGTGCATGCTCAATCGCATCCCCAAGTCATCTGTCAAAGTTTGTAGCTGCGGAGGTCTGCGGCCAGTGCGTTAGACGTGATGTCATTATTCGCTTTGTTTCCTTCCCTCTCTTTGGCGGTTATAATATTCATCATTCTACCTAATCCAAAGGGATGACAGGATGCATCCCAATGAGCACTAACACGATACGGACAGAAATATTCTGACATACGTCACTCATTAGCCCCATTAGTTGGTCACACTCATCTGAAACTTTATTTATCAGCTTATCAAGACACTTCTATCCTTCCAACTTCCAACGTGGTAATAATTTGAGGCGCTAGGTTCTTGTCTGCTCCAGAATGAACAAGGCCCATGAAGTAATGTTAATCTTTAATGTTTTATTTTTTTTGATACTGTGTGACCAAGGTTATTTTAGTTAACTGAAATTAACGGGAAAAACTAAAATTCAAAAAACTATTTTGTTAACGAAATAAAATAAAAAACGAAAATGCTTTTTAAAAAAACGAAAACTGAGTGAAACTACATTTTGTGTTTACAAAACTAACTAAAACTAACTATAATTATAGCAAAAATGTCCTTCGTTTTAGTGTTTGGTAATCAATTTAATGCATGAGCCTTTGGGGATGATTTATTTTGATATTAACCGGAATAAGGACATTTGAAAGTGTGTCACACAAAAGTGACATCATCGAGCAGCAGCTAATAGAAAAGCCCCTTCAGATGACGTTGCTCCCATGGTGTTTTTTAAATATTGCGCACAAGTAATACACACTAAAAAAAAAAAAAAAAAAAACTGAAACTAATACTGAAACTAACTAAAACTAAACTAAAACTAAGCATTTATGAAATAACTAAAACTAATAAAAATGAACAGAACCACCCTGAAAACGAATTAAAACTAACTAAATTAAAAATAAATCCATCCATCCATCCATTTTATTGACCGCTTTTCCTCACAAGGGTCGCGGGGGTGCTGGAACCTATCCCGGCTGGCTTCGGGCAGTAGGCGGGGTACACCCTGAACTGGTTGCCAGCCAATCGCAGAGCACGCAGAGACAAACAACCATTCTCACAATCACACCTATGGACAATTTGGGGTGTTCAATTAGCCTGCCATGCATGTCTTTGGAATGTGGGAGGAAACCGGAGTACCCGGTGAAAACCTTAAAAATAAATATAAACTTAAAATGAAATAAAAACTAACTAAAATGAAAAATTCCCAAACTATAATAACCCTGGTACTTTTACTCTACTACTTTTCTTTCACTTTGTAGCACTTTGAGATGCTGATATACTGTATGTAAAGTGCATTATAAATTGAATCCATTATTATTATTATTATTATTATTATTATTATTATTATTATTATTATTATTATTATTATTATTAACCTTATTATTATTATTATTATTATTATGAGCTACAAGGGAGATTGTGTCTGTCCAACATGATGAAAGTGGTCTCGGACTTCACAAATGTTTTTGTGTGTGAACTCACAACTGAAAGGGAATTTGAGTCTTTATAGTCAAAACTACAAAGTAACAACAAACAGTAGGGCTGGATTTTCAGATGAAAACACTTGACAGAGAAACCTTGAGCAAGACGCTTGAGTGGGCTCAGAAATCTTGACGTGTTGGCAAAAGTGTCACGTCGGTATCTCCTGCGAGGACCATGTTCAATTATATATGACAGAAAAAAAGGCCTATATGACAAAATAAGAGTGATAAATACAAGATTTAAATGTGACAAATACAGGACCATAGCAACACAATGACCCCTTAACCCAACCCAAAACAGTCACATATGAACCAAGAGACATTGCTGTTTGTCTTTGTATCACCAATATACATATTTTATCACACATGTACTTCAAATATTGATGTCCAACAGTCTATCTAATATATTTAACCTCAACGCATGTCACTGATCTCAAAATCATGCCACTGACAAAAATTTGAATTCCCCACTCTTTATCTTAAAGTAAGTTCTTAGTTTGCAAAGTTTTATATCCGAAGTGTCCTGCTCTCTAATGACTCAAGCTATCAAAGCTATTAAAAAAGAGATAATCATCAGTTTGTCCGTGTGCTCGGGTGTGAGCGTGTGTCTCAAATGAAAGCCTTTTATGGGATGCTGTGAGAAAATTGGGTTAGCGCTTTTATCACATTGTCCTCCTTTACAACAGGGACACAAAAGCTAATTAACGAGGAGAGCATCACGGGAGTGAGATGTTCCAAGGGGTTAACAAGGAGGGAAAAGAGCAACTAAAAAAAAAACGGTACAAATGTGTTTAAACGCAAGTGTCTTTTTGTAATATTGAAATTCTGTCCTTGTATGACGTGTGTGCCATTTGTGAGCTTACCGGCATCACACAAGAGGCGGTGCTTAGAGCGGCTTCCTCTAACTGCGTGTTTTACTACGTGGCAAAAGTTTGCACGGGTCATGTGCTTGTGTTGGGTTTCCGTGTATGAAAGTTCTGGATGTAATAGTGCCACAGCTGTTTAGTGTAGTCTTGCGGCCTGCCGGGTGTTTCTGTCAATCCCGTCTCGACTATTTGACGGCACGAAGACTGAGGTTACATTTTATGTTCTTCTTATGCTAGTTTGTTAGCTTCATTTAGAAACAAATTGTCTGTCCTTCCTTCCTTTCCTCAGTCTCTCCTTTGGTCTCTTGAGGTCTCCCTGATTTGTTGGAATTTAGATGTCGGTGGCCTGGTGGGTGGTGTCTGGTCGGTACTGGATTTCACTTTCCTTTCTTTTCTTTGGTCCTTCCTCGGGTCTCCCTGACGGCCTCACGACTCTGGCTGGAAGTGTCCGGTTTAGGCGAACGATATGGGATTTTTTAATAGGTTTTAGGTGAACTAATGAATACACACACACTCGCACGTACGTACGCACACACACATACTCACCCACGTACAAAAAAACAAAACAAAAACAACAACAACAAGAAAAAAAGAGAGCAATGATGATGACATGTCAAATCGGTAAAATTACGGAATGAACAATACCACGTAGCTCTGCCACTGGTGTTGATTGGTTTATTTTACTCTGTATTGTAAATGGATTAATGGTCTAAATTGTGGGCTGGTCTCTTGGGGAAAAAAATTATAATTTTTTTTTTTTTAATTAGCACCGTACGTATCAGCCATAAACTGGCCACATATGTTAGGCCTGAGCACAAGTCTGCACCCTGAATAGTCTTGATTTCTGTTGCGTAAAGCTATTTTATTGACTTCACTACACAGCCGTGTTGCTTTTGGCTGCATTTCAGTGTACGGGTGTTTGTCATTTGGTGTGCAGTTTTATTAATGACCCAATGGCAAAAATTGAGGCTGACCCAATTTGGCTTGTCTGGAACAAGGTCATTCTTGAAATTCAGATCATTTCCATGGTCTGTTGCTTTCATTGTTCCCTGATATGTTTTTCTGCATAAATTAAATTGTATATTGGTTTGTGCGCTCCAAGCTGTTCTGCTCCTGTCTTAGTTTCCACTTGCCTCATCACTCCATACAGCATTTTGTAAACAAAAACATCTCGACTGTAATGCTGTGGGCTTGCAATGAAATGGAATTGTTTGTTATTGCTTGTACTCTGTCATGTTTGGGTTCTGGTTTTCCTTGTGTGTCTCCCTTGGTCTTGTTAAGTGTAATCCCGCCCTTCCTCGTGTCAACCAATCAGTGCCCTCTTGTGTCTTGCCCCAGGTGTGTCTTGTTGTGTCATTAGCGTGTGTGTATTTAGTCTCCTGTCTCCCCTCTCTGTCTGTGTCGGTTCATTGTCATTTCCCTCCCGTCATGCTACCAGTTTTTTTGCCTTGTTGTCCTCCCCTGCGTTTTGTTTTCTCTTGCCATTTGGAGTTCGCTTTTGTTTTGTAGTAATTAAAGTCATTTTTTGTACATCACCTTTGCCTGCTTCCCTGCGACTTGGTCCTCCACCAAACTTTGCCTTTGTTACATACTCAAGGCAGCATATCGGTTATATAAGTTACATTGATTGATCCATCAGATTATTATTTTATTTATTTTTTTTAAGCAATAGCCTGCTGCTTTTCTCCATTTATTTTTTTAAATTATGTCACTGTCCTCTTATCACAATCACTCCAATGTCATAATAAATATAAAATATTTTTACAGAAATATATATTATTAATCAGTCCATATATGTGGGTTTTTAGTCCATATATGTGGGTGTATTTTTATTATTATTATTATTTTTCAAATTATCTAAAGTGGTGAAAACCACTTGCTCTTTTTTATGATGCAATGTTGGATGAACAAACATTATGTTTTTTTTGTTTTTTGGGGGGTGGGCTTCTGAAAAGTGATGATTTTGGAGATACGGGGATTCATTGCAAAAGCATGACATTTAACATTGCAAATGGTTTGAAGGCATATCATTTACTATGATGTTATTATGCTACATGAAATTTGATTAGCTGAAAAGACCAGAGCCCACACATGAAGTCCCGGACTCCAATCTTACTGGGATCTCACTCTGCTGTCTGTAAACACAAGCTGACCCACGCATGGCCCGAGAAAGAGCGCACATGCTGGCCAGAGAGGGCGCCAAGGAGCTCCTGCCATATATGTAGCGTCAGATATGTGTGGGTGTCAGCTGGGGTCTTCCTGTGCTGAATTTGCATGTTCCGCTTGTACTCTTTGGGCACTCCGTCTCACAAGCAAAGTTAGGTCACTTATTTGAACACACGCAGCATGGCCTGGAGGTGTAAATGGGACTGTAAACGGTTTCTGTGTCTATGTGTCAACGGTGTAGTTGACTGGTAGCGTCCAGGATGCATCCTCGTTCTCACGCTAATGCAACTCAATGCTTCTCACCATTATTGACACTTCTACATTGGCAAAAGTGGATACTGCCAGGTGCGGTGTTCCCTCACTTTTCACAAGTGATACCGTTCCATGAGCGCCTGCAATAGTTGAATTTCCAAGAAGTAGATGTTGACGGGAGCCGGGAGGGGGGCGGACTTATGCATCTATTGAGCCATTCTGAACCCTGTTACGCTTCATAAATGTAACTTTTAAAGTGTAAAAGGAAGAATAAATGCCGGCGCTGTAAATCTTTGTACTTCTGGTGGAATTGTCGAAGAAGAAGAAGAAGAAGATGAAGTAGAAAAAGATTTTTGATTTTGAAAAAATGACATTTATTTACCGCACTTATTTACATTCTATTCATAACACACAGCTCAGCAAGAGCAATTAAATAAATAGATAAAAAATAAATAAAATGCTTTTACATCAGAACATCACTAAAACATCCTCAGTCACGTCGCACATTTCACAAAAACTCTCCAAATCTCCTGCTCTCTTGTAAAAACTAAAATCAATAGATTCTGGACTTTATCAACTTTTTACATAGAACCGTGGGATCGACTTCTGCCCCACCGTCAACTTTCCTTTTACGGGACAACCACACACCCATCTTGGCCTGGCTCAAAACAAAGTTTAAAACCCGGCTTTTTCTCCTGATCTGGCCCTTGAGGTTAAAACCATAAATAAAAGAAGAAGAAGAAGAAGAAAAACGAAAAAGAATAACGGTAGTCACGGGAACTAGTTTTTGGTTTCCACAACAAGGCGCATTAACCCACCAGGATAAGGCACAACCTTTCGATACAATATAATGTGTGATCCTGGTTAAGGTAAGATATTTTAAACCAAAAAGGAAAAAGTTCAACGTAATGTTCTGAGTTTCTGAACCGTCTGAGTGAAGCGGCGCGCTCGGAGCATATTCCCAAACACACCCACAAAGATGGAACGGAGATTGGGGCTGGCGAGCTCTAATGCTCAGTTTTGAATGACTAATTTCCCCTAAAAAACAACAACAACAACAAAACATTTTTGACTGGTGTCCATCTTAGAAAAAATAAATAAATAAATAAATAAAAAGTCCACGAAATAGCGAGGTAATCCCATAATAGATGATGCTATGGTCATAATATCCTGCGATAGAGTAAATCCGCACTTCCCCCTAAGGCACGTCACGAGCCTATTTGTACAAAATAAGGCATAGACCGTAGACAGTAAATGTAACATAAATACTCAAAGTAAGTACCTGAATAATCCACTTGTTTCGAAGTATTTGCTCTTTGTTACTTTTAACCACTGATGTAAACCACTGTCGGTTGTTCAATGGTTGAGCAGATTCCGCTTTACTGCATGATGGTCCTTGAAAAAAAATGATCTGGAATTGCAAATAGCCGTTGCATGTACCATCAACAATCTGGAGCAACTGTGTATATTGTGGCTTTAATTGGAGAGCTAAATCACACTGATGTCGAAATGGAGGTAATTCGTTAACACAGATGGTCGCAAATATGTTCTTAATCGTTCAGTATCGTTCTGTCGACGTACGAAACCACACAAACAAACACCTTCATGAAATGAAACTGAGCTAATGTATGCTTTGGAGAAATTCCATCTGGTTGTCATGTGCACATTTATGGCCTCTGAGGTCATGATAGTGAGGAACTGGTGCTGTAAGGAGAGGCAGTTTTATTTATATAATGCGTGCTTGTGTAGTAGGAAATTATACAAGAACGGTAAGCGTTGTATTTCATTTATTTACTGTGCAAGCTGTCAGTTCTGAGCTTGGGGGTTCAAATCCGGGCTCTGGCTTTTCTGTGCCATTGCTTACATGAGTTATCCAAGAACTCCAGTTTCCTCTCACGTTCCAAAAAAAACATGCATGTTAGGTTCACTGAAGACTCTAAATTGTCTTTTGGTGTGAATGCCCATTTGTCTATCTTTATAGGCTTATATGTGCTATGCGATTGGCTGCTGACCAGCCTGCAGGGCGTTCTCTATCTCTGGCCCATAATCACCCGGGATAGGCACCAGTTCACCCCATCCCTGAGGTTTTCGCGTTATAGAAAATAAACTGTTGGACGTGGAAGCTTTGTTAAAATAATACATCACTGGAAACGCATTTCATTCAATTGAGTAGTGTTTAAAAAGAATAAAAGTGCAATTATCTATGACATCATCATTTGTCCCATCACTGGTAAACTATTTTTAGAACAGACCTGTGGTCCTTGGAAGCTAACTGGTGCTTGTGGGCACCACGCTAGTAATTTTGAAGTCTTGAACTGACCTAAGAAGCACGTTCAGGGAGAGCATGCAAACTCTACACAGGAATAAAATGGCCTCCGAAATGTCAGATGGATATGCTAAAAACAGTTGCTCACTGTGCCCCGCTTCATATTTAAATCTTTTTTTTTTTTACTCCCTTATTACGCAGATATATTAGTCTCTACCCCACTGTCGTATGGTGTTCCACAGGGTTCAATTCTGGGGCCCCTGCTGTTTTCATTGCGTTTGCTGCCCCTGGGTTCCATCTTAAGAAAATATGCATGTTTTATCCTTCCACTGTTCTGTGGATGACAGTCAGATCTATGTTCCGCTGAGCATAAAGAACACTTTCTCATTAAGGCCTCTTTTGAGTAATGACTAATTTTGACTCCATTTACACAACTTTATATGCAGTGATGGTTGTTTTAAAGCTCTGTAAATAAAGTTGAGTTTGGTTTTCTTGTGTCAACGTGTCCATTATATGTGATTAATTGCTGCTTCTCCTCCATTTTGTCATAATGTGCTTCCACGCTACCAACATAACAAAATGGGTCAAACAATCTATTTAATAGAAAATTAAGAGAGATTTATAATTTATCAAAGTCCTCTAGTCTCTGCAGTGCCAGTGTGGATGACATATTATCAGACTTTTGATAAGTCCGCTTCACTCTCTTATCCCGATGTGCCCTCCATATTGTGTGTGTGTGTTTTTTTTTTCCTGCTGTCATTTGGTGTATGAATGGAACTGGCGGTTTCAAATAGGGACGTGCCTCTCTCTCTTGCCCTGCTTGCTGAAATATCCTGGTGGGATTTCATTTATTATGCATACCTTACAACTGCCATCACATGTTCACATTCATTACACTCAAAGTCAGGCTGAAACTTTTGCAAAAAAAAAAAAAATAGAAAATGCAAGTTTGCCATATTTGCATGTCCACTCTTTGTTTATGTCAAGTCCAAACAATAACAGTAGTGTCACAGCCCGCCCGACTTCCTCCTCCTTGCTCTTGCCCTCCCATCCCTGTTACCGGGGTTACAGCAGGATGTGATGCAGCTCCTGCCCAGTCGGGCTTTGTTCCACAGATGTCCCTGTCCTGTCTGCTTCTCATCCTCCTCTTCCTCCTCCTCTTCACCTCCTCTGTCATGTGCAGCTGCACGGCGGTCGAGGTCTATCTATGGCCCTGTGAATATTTAATGAGTTGATTAATTACTCCACTAACCCAGACATGTGTTTTTATTCAAATCTATCTTTTTATTTGCGAATATTAGCATTATGACATCATGGGGAGAATGCTGGTTGGTGAAAGCATGTTATTGAAAGGAGGTGTGATTACAATCTGGTTGTGATTACGACATTCCACCTTTGAGATAATATTCAATTAACCCTGGAGAACCCAAGAACCATTTTCTTCTTTGGAATATTATGAATTATAACTTAAATGACTGCTATAAGTTCACTGAACACCAAAATATATGTTTTTTTCAATTTTAACCCTTGTTTTTTGAACTAGCTCAGAGTTGCTAATTTATCAAAATATATATATAAAACATACTCCTAGGCATTCTGCAACATGATATTAAATAGATTAACCAAAAAAAACACAATTTTACCATCTGATGGTTTGCTGAGAAGATGGTTTTGTTTGGATTGATTTCCAGCTCAACAAAACAGCATGTTGCCAGCCATCTTGTCACCACCACTCTGGCTCATGTAAGTGCAATATTCATCCGCTAGATGGCCCCATGCAGGGGTCAGAAGTGGCACTTTGGACGTTTGAAGTTAAATTTGTAAAAAAAAAAATAAAAATTTAAAAAAGGTCTTTGTTATTTGAGTCGCAGAACTTATAGGGGCCAAATTTGACCCCGTGGGTTGTCCAGGGTTAAATTTATACTTTCGACGCCCACTCACAACTGTGAACCACTACACTGAGACAGGTTGTTATCCACATTATTAACATCCTGTAAATTAACTTGAAACCTCATCCTTTTCCAGGAATTGTCTGTGTGAACTCAGGAGGGATCCAAACCCAGCCATTTTCCCAAGTGCAACCAGATGTCCGTGACCTCAGCCAGCTGAGTTATCCTTCCTACATAATGAGCCACTTCCACCCCCCATGCATGTTTCCAGGTCCAAAGCCGTTTATGTCATTCAAGTCGAACGAGCAAGGGTATAGCACAGTTTTGTAGGCCGGCAAGGGAGTTGGAGTCGATCTATATTTAGCGTGGAGAGTAGAACTCACATTTCCAGGCCCTTTAGCTGTCTCTGAGCTCCGTCCCAGTGGAGCAAATGGCCCTTTAATGCAAGAGTTATTCAGTGTGGCCTCAATCGGCAACAGTCTGTTACAGTGTCCTCGTCCCAGTGTCACTTAGAAGCTTGAGGAGACACTTGAAGTGCACTCGTTTGAAATTCATTAATAGGCAACAAATTGTATAAGTAATTTTAATGACGTATTTATTGCTGCGCAGTGCTACTCGGTACAATTACCTACCAACTCTCATACGATCCGATGCAAGAGCTGCTTAAGCAAATGTGCCATTGCTTAGTTTAATTGGCACTTTGAGGAAGGCAGTCATTTAACAGTTGGCTTGTTATTATTGTTTTGTATTGCAGAGGTGTAGAACCGCACCGCATGAGAGCTTGTTTTCAAACAAATAGCAATATTTTAATGTTGCCATTGGTAATCTCATTTAAATTTATTGGCAATAACATAAAACATAATTCACACAATTGTTATGATTATGATTAATGACAAAGCGAATAATAGTTCAGTTAGTTGTAGAAAAAAAGATGAATGAAGTTGTGGCAGGTGTTGCCAGACGTCATTTGATGCTCATCTGGTAAAAGCTGACCAAGGTCAAGGTGTCTTTGCTTCTTTTCTCCATTAGATGATGATGTGTGACCTTCACTTGATGTAGAATCCGTGAGAGTGAACACGTGTGGTTACAACGTGATCATCACACATTAAACGGTACGTTAAATGAGCTCATGAAGGGGTTTTATGACAGCCGTGATACTCGGTGCTTCTTTGTTGGGCAGATTCAGCATATGTAGCCAAGTTTTAGTGTTTTGCATTTTTATTCTCAGCTCACAAATGTATTACCTCCCACTTGCTACACCCACGCAGGGGTGCGCACATAAGTGGCCAGCATAGTTATACTTAAAGACTTTCTGCTACTGCACTTTTTTTCCACGGCTGGTGAAACCTCATGTGTGAGGATTATTCGCATTTCCTCTGATTTCAGTCAAATCAAACATCCCTTACTCCGTGCTATGATTAGTTTGCAGGCGAACTCAATAAATATCAATTCCATCGATTTTCTTTACTCATTGAAATCATTTGTATGTAATGAGAGCTTGTAATAGAAATCACTAAAGTTGAATTCTTAGTTTGATTTGTGAACTCTGAGCCAAGAAATATATTTCCATAAAATGTTGATTTTTCTGGCACTTTCAGTTTCTCTTTTCTCTTTTCATTTCAGAACCTTGGACAGCAGCGGCTTAAAAACATTTCTGCAACCCTGACAAGAACAGACATGGAAAAATAAACTAATGTATAAATTGGATCAGTACATTCTGAAGAAGAAAAATGGAGTTGGGTTTCTACCAAACTAATTGTTTGTTGGCTGTTTAAGCTAATGAGGAAAACAATTAAATGGTTTGCTTTCTATTCTGCACACTAATTATTTCGCACCTTCCTTTTCTCTTTTCCCGTTACACGTGCATCTCATATCATCATCTAATAACTGGGAACGACTGTTTTATTTATGGACCCCACCCCCCAATGTCCTATCTGTTAGCAACGACCTTGTTGAAAAGACAGTTTGGTGTGTGGCTGCGCGCGCGCGTCCCAGCTTGCTTGCGTGCGAGCGTGCGTAACAACGCCGAGAGCGCAACAGGGAGACCGGCACGCCCAAAACCGGTGCGAGTTGAATGACGGCCGACTGTTGCTTTCGGCATGCGTCCTTGCGCGCTGCTATTGGCCGAATACCGGGACATGCACCCAGGCGCGCGGTGCTGTGGGCGGGTAGAAGGCTTGTTTATAACCCCCGCGTCTCCGGTGGTGGGCGGGAACAGCAAGCGTGGTGGGGAGCGAGAGTGGAGGAGGACGAGGAAGACGCCAGACACCAGGCTGTAGCGGCGGCGGGGTCCGCGGAGGGGGCGAGGCGGCTGTCCCTGGATGCGTCGTGGTGGGCCGCGCATGGACGACCACCTGAGCCTCCTGCAATCACCCCCGCCGAGCGCGAGCAAAACACGGGGCGACAACCTGGTGAACCCCGGATACACCGAGACGGAGGCCGACGTCATGACGGTGGCGGCGTGTGACAACATGTTGGAGGAGTCGGCGGCTCTCCCGGGCCACCACTCTCTGGATCGGTACGAGCCGGACCACGAGTGCTGCGAGAGGGTGGTCATCAACATATCAGGCTTGCGCTTCGAGACGCAGCTCAAGACGCTTTCGCAGTTCCCGGACACCCTGCTGGGGGACCCCAAAAAGAGGATGAGGTACTTTGATCCCCTCAGAAACGAATACTTCTTCGATCGGAACCGACCAAGTTTTGATGCCATTCTCTACTACTACCAGTCAGGAGGGCGCATCAGGAGACCCGTCAATGTCCCCATTGATATCTTCTCAGAGGAGATTCGCTTCTATGAGCTGGGTGAGGAGGCTATGGAGAAGTTCCGGGAGGATGAGGGCTTCATTAAGGAGGAGGAGCGGCCCTTGCCGGAGAATGAGTTCCAGAGACAGGTGTGGCTGCTTTTCGAGTACCCGGAGAGCTCGGGACCGGCACGGGGCATCGCCATCGTCTCCGTCCTGGTCATCCTCATCTCCATTGTTATCTTCTGCTTGGAGACGCTGCCTGAATTCAAGGACGAGAACCAGGACGTAATCGCTCTCTCGCCCGTTATTAACGGCACCCATGCCTATTTCGTCAGTCCCTTCTCAGATCCCTTCTTTGTGGTGGAGACGTTGTGCATCATCTGGTTCTCCTTCGAGCTCCTGGTGCGCTTCTTCGCCTGTCCCAGCAAAGCCACGTTCTCCAAGAACATCATGAATATTATTGACATCGTGGCCATCATCCCTTACTTCATCACCTTGGGAACGGAGCTGGCGGAGAGGCAAGGGAACGGACAGCAGGCCATGTCGTTGGCCATCCTGCGCGTCATCCGCCTTGTGCGCGTCTTCCGCATCTTCAAACTCTCGCGTCATTCCAAAGGCCTGCAGATCTTGGGTCAGACCCTCAAGGCCAGCATGCGAGAACTGGGCCTGCTCATCTTCTTCCTCTTCATCGGCGTCATCCTCTTCTCCAGCGCCGTCTACTTCGCCGAGGCCGACGACCCGGACTCGGGATTCAACAGCATCCCGGACGCCTTCTGGTGGGCCGTGGTCACCATGACCACCGTCGGCTACGGGGACATGCATCCGGTCACCATAGGGGGCAAGATTGTGGGCTCTCTGTGCGCCATCGCCGGCGTGCTGACCATCGCACTTCCCGTGCCGGTCATCGTGTCCAATTTCAACTACTTCTACCACAGGGAGACCGACGGCGAGGAGCAGGCCCAGTACCTGCACGTGGGCAGCTGTCAGCCTCTGGCGGAGCCCGAGGAGCTGAGGAAGACGCGCTCGTCTTCGTCGCTCAGCAAGAGCGAGTACATGGTGATAGAGGAGCACGGCATCAATAGCACCTTCAAGCAGCAGCCAAACTTTCCAACGAGTACTCAAAACAACTCACAGAACTGCATCAACATCAACAAGAAGATCTTCACCGACGTGTAGTTGGTTCTGGTGTCATTAATGGACGTGCTAAGGGTCAGATGTCATTGCGCATGGAAGCAGTGCTGGATCAGAAAAAGGAGACAGTCTACTCACATTCAGAGAATTAGAATTGGTTTCAATGCTCACAATGTTAAAAAAAAAAAAAAACACATTTGGAGAAAAGGCGCTCCTTAAAAGCCTGCAATAGAGAGGGAACCTGATGTAGCTGGCGAGGAATCTGTGAAAGACTACAAATGTATACTCCAATAACCTTCACGTTGTATTTACCAGAATTGTGATTCGTCCGTCGTAGCCAATGTGCAATATCCAAGATCGTTTCGATGTGTTCAATGTGTCTTTAAACACACGTAATGTCTGAAAAAAAAAAAAAAAGTTAACCTATATGATATCAATTAGACTGTGCTATGCCGTTACCGTGCGTTAAAGTCTAGTCCAAAGTGCTACTATATGTGTTGAAAATCAACTCCCATATAGAATAGAGGCTTGTAGAGGTGCCATGTGGGACCAGTGGACCGCCACGCTGTGTCTCATCACCTACTCAAGACACGTGTGAGAATGAGCGCAAAAGAGAGGCAGGGATCTTCCACGCACACACGCGTGCTTCTCTTTGGACGCCTCAAATATAGCCCGCTGTGATGCAATCACCATGGTGACGGTCGTTTCCCCGGCAACCCCAACCACCGTTGCCATGGCGCCCCTGTTTCCACAGAAACCTCCCAGATGGCTTGGAAGCTATATTGAAGATTAGCATCTGAATAGCACGTCTTCAAGGACTGCTGGTGATGACGTCAGGGAGCCAAACGGCAACAAGTGCATCTAAAATTCGACTGTGATGATCCAAATACAAATCCTGCCACCATTAGTGAACCAGTCTCAAACCAAGGAAGCGGATGGAGAGGCAGCCTTCAAGGAATTCTGAATGGACTGTCTGGCTATCCTGGGTGCAACACTTATGGCGCCCAGCTGGGGGTGCTCTTCACCCACCGATCGCACTGGTAAGTCTCAAGCACGTTTCATTTCCACGTCCTAATAGCATTTATTTATTTTCCTTTCACCACTAAAAGTGTCTGCAGATTTACTGCTGCTTTATGGACCTGCCAATGCAGACATCCTGTTTGTTTGGACGGGTCCCAAAGCGGGTGTGCCAAACGCTTGCTGGTGTAAACAGTCTTGTTTCTTTGTCATGTAATGTTTTCACCTTCACTTGACTTTGTGTGTCAACAACATGCTCACCTTGTTTCTCTCGCCTCTGCCCCCTGGTGGCCATCATCGCCTGCCAGCAGAACAGGTGGCTGGTATCCCTTCGTGAGAGAAACAAAGACGCGACATATTTAGCTGAAAAGGGAGAGCTCTCTGCTCTGTATAAGTGGTACATATGAGCAGGTTTTCCTCAATGAAGACAACATTTTCATTGTTCAATAAATTATAATTGGCATAGTTACTGTATTTTACGGCGGCACGGTGGCTGACTGGTTAGCACGTCCGCCTCCCAGTGCTGAGGACGTGAGATCGAGTCCGGGCTTCGGCCTTCCTGGGTGGAGTTTGCATGTTCTCCCCGTGCTTGCGTGGGTTTTCTCCGGGTACTCCGGTTTCCTCCCACATTCCAAAAACATGCATGGCAGGTTGATTGGACACTCCAAATTGTCCATAGGTGTGATTGTGAGTATGATTGTTCGTCTCTGTGTGCCCTGCAATTGACTGGCAACCAGTTCAGGGTGTACCCCGCCTACTGCCCGAAGCCAGCTGGGATAGGCTCCAGCAACCCCCGCGACCCTTGTGAGGACAAGCGGTAAAGAAAATGGATGGATGGACTGTATTTTACATTTTCAAACGTGATCAGCTTTTATGTGAGCTTGTTCTTTTTTTCTACCTCCTGTGAGGGCCATAAATATTGGGACATCGAACCAGTTCTCAGCTTTTTGCCTCTAAACACCACCACAAATTATTTCATTTCAATTCCATTGTGGTGATGTTTAGATTCAAAAACATGAGAATTGCGTCCATGTCCCACTATTTATGGCCCTGACTAGTTTATTGCACTCAATTTCACTACGGAGTCAAATGTAAGGGTGAAGCAGGAGATCCCACAAGAGTGGCCCCCAGCCCATGATTGATTATTCTTTTGTTAGCGCTGACTTTGGTTTTCAAATGTTCTAGTGGGAACCTCATCAGCAAAATCAAGATGGCATACTCACATACTCAGGTCACGTAAAAGCTACACTGAATGGATATTGCACTTGTTTACCCTTTTATCTGATTGGTCAAGCTGGGAAAATGGGAAACAGCTGGATGGCTTGGCGAGGAGACAAAGTACAGTATAGCTCACAAAACGTTTCCCTTGCCTTAAAAAAATAAAAAAAAATTGTCCAGCACATGATGAGTGAACTGGACATTTTGTTTTGTTTTGTTTTGTTTTCTCTAGTCTGAAAAAACACTGCAACATGCTTGGTTTTTATGATGGGACATTTTTGGGTTGCTTTACATTTCTTTGCAGACATGAACTAAGCATCAGGGGGCGGCCATTTTGCCAATGGGCATTGACTGAAAATGACATCACAGTTGCTCAGCTAGGGCTCAGGTAACGGCCAGTCAAGGCTAAACCTGTTTTCCGAGTTTGGTCATGGGATGTTAGCAAGCTGACCCGTGATTGTTATTACCTAAGCAACTGTGATGTCATTTTTGGTCACCAAGTGGCAAAATGGCCGTCCTCTAAGATGGAGAAAACCGGGTGGTTGCTCCTTTGCTCATATTCCACAAACGAAATATTAATAAGAATACCGTGTGTAGACTAGTGGGTGTAAAGAACATATTTTTTGAGAGGAAAAAAAAGGGTTGACTTTCCACTATCACAAGATCATTCAAAATATTGCCTTCCATGTCACTTTCTCAGGTGGAAGCTGTCCAGAGCGCCTGGAAGTCTTCATGTTCCCTCGTCGACTGTCTCTCAAGTAGGTAATATTTCAAATGCAGCCTGAAAATATATAGAAAATGACTGAAGGATATTTTGCTAAAAAAGCATTTCTATCTGTTGTTGTTGTTGTTGTTGTTGTTATGCAGGATGTAAGACAGAATATCTGTGGACCAAAATGGGGTAAACTTGATTGACAAAGAATTCCCTCTGGAGGAGAATTTCTTCCTCTGCCTTCGATCTGGCGTTGTCTAACTTGGTGCCTATAGCAGCTCCAACCTGCCACTTGATCATTTTAGACCAAAAGTCAAGAAAATCTCAAGAATTAAAAAAAAAAAAAAACTTCCAACATCCTTCATTTCCAGCTGTGAAGCTGCTGTTTTATGACTGCTCTCTGTTTTGCGTGGAAGCGATGAGAAAATTCATGCCAATGCGTTTCAGACTTCTCTCGCCACGTTGCTTTTAAAGATGGAGAAAAGACAGCCAGCAGTTTTAAGACACAACGTACACAATTCCTGGAATGTATCCCGTTTTCTCTATATATACACTATATTAATGTTCCTTCCATCTCACCATCAGTATACTTGATAACCAATGGGGTTTTTTTTTTCATACTGAAAGCTGCAAAAAAAAGAGGCCAAACATTAAGTGATAAGAAACTGTGATACAAATCAAAGACTGTTAACCACATGCCTTTGTTAGCTCAGTGTGCTCTGTATTGCTAACATTTAAAATACATGTACTGTATGTTACATGTGACCGTCGCTGCTATTCCCCTGTCCTACTCATGGAGAATGACAAAAAAAAAAAAAAGTGCTCACAGTACAGACATGCAAACACACAAAGCTTGCATCTGTCCATGAGTGCTTTGCTGCAGAATGTTGGCAGGGGAAGGCTGCGTTTGTCAGTATTTGTTCTGTGTTACTCCGTGCTGTCTTAAACATGACCCATATAACCAGATCATCGCTTGCACTGTCTTTATTTCAAACGGCGCGTCTTTTGTGAATGATTGAGATGTTCGGAGGGGAGACTGTAGAATCAGGCAATTTTAATTTAAAATGTTACAAATCAAATTAAGGCCAGAGCTGAATATATGTGAATCCGGTACAAAAAGTGCATAACTGGAAAATGGTTGGTCATAGGAAATGCATATTATATTCTTGTTGCCACTTTACATTTGTGAGAGGCATATGCCATACCTGACACTGAAAAAATATGCGCCATACCGTGAAAGTGCACAGCTCGCCAAAGAAATACAGCAGGAAATCACCATAGCAACAAGATCGAGCTCTTGCTAAAAGCATATAAGATACACAGACGGAGAATTCATCAAAATTCTCAATAGCGTTGTGACCTGTTTACACTTTCTGACAGGAAGACGGTTGCCTGTGTGTTCCTGCGTGTCTGTTTGCGTATGTGTTTACTTCCTGGCACAGAAACACTGCGTGACCCCGCAAGCAGGCACGGATCCATTTGGAAGGTGTTAAACACAATACCAGGAGCCGATTCGTGAGCCAGAATCAGCACAAAAACAGACAGCAGGGATTCAGCCGTCAGTAAAAATATGGAGCAATAATAATGATGGTGATTAGATAGTGACAGATCGATTCATCTCGTGAGAAAATGAGCTAATTGTATAATAAAATGTAAAAGGCCGCTACTCCTCCGCGTTGAGAGGAACCTGTTGAGGTGGCTCGGGCATCTGGTTCGGATGCCCCCTGGACGCCTCCCTGGAGAGGTGTTCCGGGCATGTCCCACCGGCGGGAGGCCCCGGGGACGACCCAGGACACGCTGGAGAGACTACGTCTCTCGGCTGGCCTGGGAACGCCTTGGGGTCCCGTCGGAGGAGCTGACTGAAGTGGCTGGGGAGAGGAAAGTATGGGCTTCCCTGCTAAAGCTGCTGCCCCCCGCGACCCGACCCCGCATAAGCGATAGATGATGGCTGGATATAATAAAATGTACAAAATATAATGTATCTTGAAGGCACAATGCAAACAAATCAACATCCATTTTCCATACCGCACATCCCCATTGAGTGACCTATCACAAGCTGATATGGAATGAGAGGCGGGGTACACCTTGGACTGGTTGCCAGTCATTACAGGACACATATAGAATGGCAAGCATTCAAACTCACATTTACATCACAAGAGAATTTGTAACATTAAATCGTTTTTTTTCGCCAATTTTTGCTTTTGACTTGCAAGTGCAAACTCAGTGTCATAAAATGAGTGCACATTCTTTAAAAAGGAGGTTTCAAGCTGTTGTCTCAAGTTTGTCACACTAATCATAAAACAAAGATACATATTAGATATAATTTACAGTATAACGGTGCATTTGTCTGTTGTGAGACTAATAAAGATGATCTTATTTTGCAGTCATTTACATGTATTTATGGTTGTCTGCTGCATCCAGGCAGGAAAGTATGAAGTATGAATTTGCCCTTATACTGCCTCTAGGTGGCCAAGACGTGCAGACCAGAATGAGCAGTACAATGTGCATTGAAATGAATGAGAACGTGTGACACAAACGGTTACATTGGTTTTAATTGAAATACATTTTCTCATTACAGCTATTTTACTCATTTAAAAAAAAAAAAACATAATTGTTGCTGTTTTATTTGATGAGGCTGGAACAGATTAGTGTAATTTCCATTCATTTCAATGGGGGAGGATGATTTGAGAGGTTTTTTTTTTATAGTTATGTGTGTTCAAGTAATGACTTTAATTCATAATTCAATGCACCACTCAATATAAGTTTATGTGAAAATTAAAAAAGTTGGCTTTTTGCAATCCAAATTAGCTTGTGGAATGTTTGCAATTTTGTAGTTTGCCAAAATGTTTGTTATTTAGTAAAATAATCAACATTAGTAGGACAAAATATCACAACATCAATCAGATTAACTCTTATAAAAAAAAATAAGTGTTCATTTTAGAAATGAGACTGAAGCATACTTCAATCACAAGCAGTATTCAATGCGTTTACATCTTGAATCTTGTTTTACAAGCCATATAATGAAATCAGACTGTACATCACGTGTGACAGAAATGTGACTAGATTTATATTCGATTAGATTCATGATTGTTTTGTTTTTTATGTGGCCCAATAAAGCCATGCTGGAGTCAGAGCAGAGATTTATTGTTGCCAGGGATGATGATGCTGTTGCTAGTGGCTGTGCATAAATGAGAATGCTGATTGGTTGAGCTGGCGTAGTATTCAGCCACAGGCACAGTAGACAGGGCGGGACTCCTGCTATGAACATGTGCTTGGCAAATGAACAGAATGCAGTAGACTCGCAAATCCTCAGCAGACATTATTACACCCATACGTACATGTAAAGTGTATGGATTCCAAATACAATCCAGCCAAACAGAACAGATGGAAAATAGAGTATTAACTTGAAAGAAGCGAGAATGCAGCTTTGCCCTTCAGGATGAC
This sequence comes from Vanacampus margaritifer, assembly GCF_051991255.1. NCBI lineage: Eukaryota > Metazoa > Chordata > Actinopteri > Syngnathiformes > Syngnathidae > Vanacampus > Vanacampus margaritifer. Next base: position 5,148,446 of record NC_135432.1, on the reverse strand, counting down.
TCACTTCATGTGACCTTTAAATCTCCACCTCTACGCCCCGTTTCCCCACATTTTCATTCTCCTGGGCCCGACGACTCTCCCCGAAACCACAGTTCGTGCCTCAATACCGCATTTTACAATAAAAGTGGCATCGCTTAAAACACAAACATTTGTGCCTGATTAGTGCAGCTCTCCAACCTCGGCGAGTGTGCATTAACTGTTGATTTGATTGAAGTGACCAGACGGAGAGCACTTAGCTGCCGCCCGCAGGAAAGCTAACATTTGCCGTGGGAATGATTCCTTCACTGCTTACTCGAATCAGTCACATAAGTCGGACTACTGTTCTGTGAGCAGTGCAAGGATCGTCTTACACAAAAGGCTGCGCATGATAACATGTTGTATCTTCAATGGAAAGCAGTCAGGGCCTTCAAGGCTGGTTCAAACACTTGGAAGCACCGAACTACATTTCCAATTTACATGAAATGCTATTAATTTTTTATTTTATTTCCAAGTCTAATGACTTTGTTTTGTCGTTAATATAGCCTATACATATTTTTTGTCCAATCAAATGTTATCCTTGATGTGGGTTAACTTCAGAAGGTTGAGTCAAATCAGATTTTAAATTCACCCGTCTGTGCGTACACAAAATCTCTGGCATTTTTCCGTCTTCTGATTCTGTATGTTCATCCCTCTGATTGGTTGAGCTGAAAATGGGCACAAAAGATTGATTTACAGGCGAGGACGATGTCAGACATGGTTAAAAATTCCTTTTCAAGAGTTGGACTTTATGAGGCTAGGTCAACCAACACTGTTGCTAGCTGGCTTGTTTCAACCTGGAAATATTTTTTGGGGGCCACTGGGACAGTTAGCTTACAGGAGGTCTGCTACATTGTAGATGATTACCATGTATTTTATCTTAAGTTTTTATACTGATAAATATTAATTGTGAACTTCAAACCTCTATAACACATTATAGTTGGTTGGTTTGTAAGTGATTTATATTGGAAGACAAAGGTAACTGTGTTTAATGCTTTTGTAATGCAGCACAGCAAAATCAGCAGTGTTAATTCAACACCTACAGAGTTAAAAATGTGTCTATATTGTATAAATGTAAGTTAAAACAACACTTTTGAAAGTTCTACATTTTTGACTGAGATGGATTTAAAACACCTCTGTTGGTCGTTGAAAGTTAATACTAGTCAACACTGGTCAGTGTTGGTTTTACACAACACTATTCTGTAGTATTGAATCAGAATGTGTTACATTGACACAGTTGAGCAAACTTTAACCTCCCCCTCCCCCCCCATTTCATTTCCTGTTTATTTGAATAGGGACAGATGCCACAAGATGAATGAAAAACACTCTCTAATGCACAGAATCAGAGGATTTGTATCTAATGCTAATTTAGACTCACACAAAAATAAAACCATTCAAAACATAAATGACATTAGATAATACACTTATTTTTCTTTTTCTTTTAACCGAGACACACACAAATACAAGTACCAGAATTGCCCAGCCAGCCCACATGACCTCATGGGCCAAATCTCTTTTTGTTTGAATGACAGTATTTCCCAGTGTTAAGTAAGGTGGAGAAAAATGGCATGACTCATTGACTCGTCTTTCTCAAACTGGAGAAGTGCAAGTGTGAAGGTGTAGATTAATTATATCTCTGCACTATATAACTTATAACACTAGGAGATAAACTCTGTAAAACAACACCTACTCTGGACACCATTTAACTCTGAAAATGTTAAAATGACACCTCAGGAGTTAAAATCGACTCTCGAAAATTTAACCCTGAAATTTTAACACTCCAATTTTTGCTGCGTTCATCCTCAAATGTGCAAATTTGCCATGCATAGTTAAACAGTTTTTGTACATTATCTTGAGGTGATGTTGGGTTGAGGTATTTAGTAGTGGATTACTGTAGGTCACTTAAGTCTCTACTGAAGGCCAAGGTCCAAAATTTACCACCAAACAGTTGTCTTCATTTCACGTGGGCACAGTTTGCTACACCCTGATTTGGTTGGCTTTCCCAAGGCTGATGTGTATAAAACGGCTTATCAGCACAGAAGATGAATGAGCTTTGTAAATAGTGAGACATCTGGCGTGTAAACCGCCAGGCAATTCGACAAAGAAGACACAAAATACACAAACAACTTTTAATCCAACCACTGTCCTAACCCATCGTTTTTGTTTTGTTTTTAACTTTTGTTTCCCTTGCAGCATTCCCAAAACACATAGCGGAAGCTCTTTAGACAGCAATGACACAAAGCATGAGAACTAGGAAACAAATTCAAGACAAAAATAAAACACAAGCCCTTATTTGGGGGGAATACGGTAAAATAAACTTGCAATTTTTAACCCTTAAATGCTATACACATTTATTTATCAGATTTACTGTTTCATTAATGTGAACAAGGTTATTAAAGATTTTTGCACAATTCTATGTGTACTAGTGGTATTTATTTCTTTTTTTATAGTCTAAGTTTCTTCTTTGACCTCCAGAGCAGTTGCTGCATTGATTGCTCCGTCTGAGTTGAGGACTAACAACTGTCAGTGAAACCACATCCAGAATCAATAGAGTACTCGGCTCTGATGGTAAGGACGTATCTCACCATGAGAGCAATGATGGCCATCAGCCTGCCCCTCCTCAACAGGTAAATAAATAGACCACTGCACTTCCAAGGACGATGTCTAAACACAGTATATTGAGTATGAGATCACTGAGTACTGAAAGGTGACCAGATTTCAGATTCAGTCGAAATATAAAATGAACACCCAATACAAACATCATCATTGCAAGTGAATTGCAGGGTAGTAATAATCCAAAATATGGCATCGTGTGTGCACGTGTTGGTTGATATTGAGCAATCACCTGCTGCAGTAGAGCAGCAGTAGAGGTCATCCAGGACTCCTCCCCCGCAGTGTGCTGTCATAAGTTGGACCAGCGCCCTCTTCTCGCCTTTTCCATGTCTCTTATTCCATCGCCTCCTCCTCCTCCTCCTCCTCCTCTCCTTCAAATGTCCTCCTGTGTTGATCAGGGCGGAGATCAACTGCACAACCAGAATCAAGATGATTTATTATTTATACTCTACTCTTACGGAGTGTAGTGAAATGTACCCTAACATGCCCGGAGACAGCAGCATTAAATAACTGTGCAACAATTAAGGACATAAAATAGGATTTAGACAAGCAGTCAAAAGACAAAACTGGATGGTCCGAGCGACAGTCATCCATCCGAGTCAGAATTGGTCGCCAGTTGATAACAGGGCACTTCAACTTAAGCCACGACCGTTCACACTCAAATTCAGAATTTAGACTGTAACGAAGCTAAGATTAATGTTTTTGGAATGTGTGTAGAAATCACAGTACAGTATATGAACTCCAAATAGAATGTTCAAACCCAGAACCTTTCACTGTGAGCCAGACATGCTAACCACATGACCATCGTTGATTCGTTGAAACCCGGCAGTGTCGATATTCCCTCAAAAAGGTCCTGTCTGCTATGAACACAAAACAGAATCAATCAATCAATCTATTTAAGTCCTTCCAAACGATTCATCAACTAGTGCAAATGCGTAAATACATGGCACGGGCAACATGCAGATAATCAGCATGATCTGTTTGATTTCTTTCATACCACACCATACTTCTCAATCTCATTTCCTGATAAAATAAAATTCTATTTTATCTTTTTGTCCCACATCTACAGCAGCTACACTGTATCTCAAAGTGCTGTTTCCACTAGAGGTAAAGCGTTTTTGTTTTTTTGGGGGTGGGAAATCCAGGTCCAGGAAGTAAAAACCCTGCCACAGTTTGGCTTTAGCCTCAGCTGCTAGTAAGCTAGCTCCCATGGTGCTTATTTACCTGCTAAGGAGCTAGCTAGCTAGATCCAGGGGCTAAAGCCAAACTGCGGCAGATTTTTTTTACTTTCTGGACCTGGATTTGCCACCTCTGCTTTAAGTTTCCACTCACTGAATTCCCTCACATGTCGATAATCTTAATACTATTCACCTCAGCTCTCATGTAAAGTGCACCCTTGATCATCTCAATGACCATTGTGGAAGGATGACAAATTTGACATTGGCGAGTAGGCGCCATTGGCCCTCCATTTAAAGATTAGCTTTTCGTCATTTACATTCATGGATTGTAGTGCTTTAAGAGTTTCTGGCCATCAATCAGTCCTCTTATATAAAGTGTCACCTGCTTTCCACAGACACCCTCAGTGTCTCACCGCAAAACTGATTACTAGGCCTGTGCTCAGTGAGCTAATATTACAATTTCACTGGTCCTATGTCATCATCCTAATCAAGATGGTGACACTTTGATTGGAGTAGGATTGCGTTTCGTAGGAGAACCTGAGTTTGGATTATGCCGAAGGGCAGAGCATGGAATGAGGCTAGCACATGAGGAATTCCTCCCCAGAGAATGGGAGGCGATCCTTTTTGTTCAGGTGCAATACAATTGCCCTTGTCTGCCAAAAGGCGACCACTACCAGTCAAAAGTTTGGAAACAATTTCTGAGGGTATTGAATGACAAACTGTGTCCAAGTAGTCTAATGTATACATGGAGTGTGTCAGTCACACTTCACAAACTGTATATACAGTATATATATATATATATTGTTGCAAAAAATACTTTTGTGCCTAAATCATCTCCTCATGATGCAAATGCTTAAATTTTTTCGTGTTTGCTGAAAAATCAGAAAAAAATGACTTTGGCGGTTATTTTAAGAAGGCGCCGAATCAGCTAGGCAAAACGCCAATGTGAAGGGAGTTATGTTGTATTTTGATCGAAGAAGCGCTTGATTGGATTGTTATTATTTTGTTTGGTGTGTATTACATTGTAAAAGTGTTGGATATTTATTTATTTATTTATTCATCCATTTATTCGTTCAATCATTCATTTATTCATTGCCTTGTTTTAGTCAGCTGTCTGTGGCCAGCTCTCTATTGCAAAAGAGAATCTCCTAGATAAATAACTTAGATAAATAAAAGTCATCACATGTGCAATGCAATATAATAGTACACTGTGTACAGGCATGCTTGTCCAAGCACAATAAAATAATCATTCTACATCGGGATAAAAAGGGCATCATTATTAAGACAAACTTGGTATTAGAATTTCATTTTTATTTGGGGGGGGGGGGACAAAAAAGCAACAACAAAAACTATTAAACCCCTTTCATCAGTTATTTAAAGTAGAATGGAAAAAAAGTATACAAAAAAACATCCTATTTAATTTGAACCTCATTTTTTAACCATTGGGTTATAAATGCAAACTTTATACCGACATATAGTTTGGATTTGGTATCCCATTTTTTTTTTTTTTTGCTTTGATTCAACTCGTTAGGAACCTTTTGAGTGCAGTATGCAGAGGCTACACACCATGCACAATACAATTTGCTGAGTTGCTGACAATGTTGTGATTATTTACAGACCTCCTCACTGTATCGCAGTCCACTGATTACTGGCCAGACCTATTCGGTACATGCAGGCATACACACAACCAAGACTCTAATGCAATCATGAACTACAATTGCTGGAATTCATGTGCGTGAACGGCGATTAGATCTTTCCTCCCCTGCTTGGAAATTGAGCCGCTGGAAAACCTGGATACACGACTAGTTAAAGTGCTTGTGAATGAGAAAGTGTGTCCCAGCGTTGACTGGTGGTGGCCGATATTAGCTCTTTTAAAAATGTAGCCGGTTATGTGGGCATTAAGGGGCCAAAAAACAAGTTATTTTATTCATAATATGTTTTTAATTAATCGGGTGTTTATTCTGTCAAATACCAGAATTGGCATTTGGCTAGCAATGCGTCCGAGGCAGCGCGTATTTTGAGACCCGGGTCGTGCTTCTTGAGAACGAAATCACTTCAAATTTGTGTGATTTCCATGTGTCTCTCTTTTCATGTCATGGCTAATCATTAGGTTTTCATTTCCACCTGTTCCTTGTGTCAACCAATCAGCTCCCTCCAGTCGCTCGTGCGTGTGTGTGTGCGTGTGTCTCATCCAGGTGTGTCTTGTTGTATCGTCAGTTCAGTTGTATTTAATTCCCTAGTTTCTTTTAGTCTTGTTAGTTCATGTTAGTCAAGTCATCTTGTTATTTTGAGTTATTATTATTCTTATTTTTATTATTATTAACCTCACTCTTTGAACTTTGCATTTTATGGAGTTTGCATACATGTCAACCCATAAGGTTTGTCCGTATTTCTTACGGATTTTTAAGTGTTGCAAAAGCATACGGGCGTATTTGGAAATGAATACGGATTTAACTGTTTTCATGAAAATAATAATATTAGTATATATTGCTTACCCTTTTTAAATTGATTTAGTATTTACTGTCGGCTACGTGCTACACGTGTGCATAAGCTCGATTTAAACAACAACCGGTCACAAAATCTCGTCTATCGCGCGAGACTTCTAACAGTTTCCTGACATGCGCAGTTAAGAAATTTGTGTTAGCGCGAAAATTGCGAGTCGTTCGCAGTGGTTGAAAAAATGGGGGACAGGCCGGCCAAAAAAACAAGATACACCGGACGTTTTCGTTCGGAATGGACGGATTTTTTTAAGGTAATTGGTCCGTCAAAACTTGGAGAAGAGTATGCATCATGTTCGCTTTGTTCACGGGACATTAAGGTTGCGGCATCTGGCATTTACGATGTCAAAGAACATTTGAAATCAAAGTTGCACGAGAGAAATGTGAAGCAACAAAAAAGTCAACCGTCCCTGTGATATTTAGAAATCTGTTTTTTCTTTGTGCAATAAAATGTCATTTGGAACAAGATACTGTCAATGTCTTCATATAAGAAAGAAAGTAAGGTAAGATTAATGTTATTGCATGAAACAGCTTTAGTATTGATAAAACTGACATAAGGATTTTTATGGGAAAATAAGGATTTTATGGGTTTGTAATACAGGTGGGACCAAATTAGGGTTGACATGTATGAGTTTGTTCATTGAAATTAACAATTTCTAACCCTAACCCCTATATATACATATATATATATATATATATATATATATATATATATATATATATATATATATATATATATATATATATATATATATATATATATATACACACACATATATATATATATATACATATATATCTAAATATATATAAATATATATATATATATATATATATATATATTACACTGCATATTTTTTTTACTAATTGTATTTTCAGCATTTTATTGACTGTTTTTTTTTATATAGTTAGTTTATAGTTTATAGTAATGTGTGGATCTCTGTGCAGCTGTTTGGAAACACTTGTTTACAAAATGTGCTATAGAAATAAAGTAGATTGGATTGGATAATAAAAACAACAGAGGTCTTTTTTTGTCCGAGCTCATTTCCACTTTGCATTTAGTGGCGCTTCCCCTTTAACGTGATACACTCGAGTGTCGGGAAAGGGGGGAGAGCAGCAGTGTGGGGCGAGGCGCGCCATGCAGAAGCTCTTAGTATGCGCCGCGATGCCCAACTGCAGCCCACGCATCTCCACGGTGGTGGATGGAAGTGACAGATGAGAGACGCGGGTCGAGCAGGCAAGTCCAGACGGCCGTGACGAGATGGCGCAACCGCTGGACGTGCGAGTCTAATAAGAAAAGAATGAGAGATGACTACTCAGCACCGTCACTTTAAAAGGAGCCAAACTGGATACAATCTCGTGCATCTGCGCATCAAGACAATCACGGTGAATTCCTGCATGCAATTAGCTGAAACGATAAGAAATAAAGCTCAGCTCTGCTTTGATTGTGCATGGACATGACTGTGGCTGGATCAACAGAAAAGGGGCTGCAAATGGCTTAAGCATGTTTGGCACCTGTCACTTCCAACTAACTCCCTCTTGCATGTGTGCCAATAATCATCATCATCAACAACAACAATCACAACCACACTGGCATTTGATGTGGAACTGACCCGGTGCATGAACTTGGCTGCTTTTTCCGAAATGCCACGTAGTTAACCTACTCGGGAATAGGTATTAAATATTTTAGCCTCCATAATGTGCACCATATGTGTAGTCATATTTCCCATAAGGAAAACAAAAACTGTCCAGAGATGAATCAACTATATATTCTGTCGTGCTAAAACACAAATTCTGTGGACAGTGTGTGGATTTGCTTTTGATTACAATCACAAGTATACATAATGACATCAGCATCCCCCACACAGCCTCCCTTTCTCAAGTCTCCCGACATGAGGCTTGAAGAGTTCTGCACCGCATCCCTGGCCATGCTGAATAATAAACTTCCCAGTGTGACTTTGCTCATGCTTGAATCTTAATTTCACCAGCCGTGCTGTGACCTGTAGCCCGTATAGCGGCATCTCGGCATTTATCTGTGACGTTTGGCGAGGGCGTTAACTCCCGCGTCCTCGTACCTCGTCCCCTCTCCTATTCACATTGCCTTGCTGCAGAGCGCAAGTTTTGGGTGATGTATGGCTGGAAGAAAAGGGGAAGGAGTTGGCTGGACGGCGAGGGGTGACTTTGGACACTTCTGCTGGTCCTGTTGTGTATCAGCACCGCACAGAGCATCTGTAAGACAAAAGCACATTAAACAGGTACTGGACTTTTTTTTTAACTAACAAAATGCATGTCTTTTTTTTTTTTTTTTTATCACAGCTAAAGTCTTAGAAGTATTTTAAAAATGAAGATCTTAGACACATATCACACAAACAGAGAGAGGAAAATAATCCCAGAGATTGTACGGAGCACTCATCATATAATCAGATCTATTGGTTGTAATTGCACCCTGCGAGAGCTGATACAATATTACTGGATGGCATATTGATCCAACAGCACGCTCATCCGAGAGAGAACTCATAACCCAATACTCAGAGACAAAGTGGAGCCGATGTGCTCAAATGGTCGGGCCCCTCCTTGCTTCTGTCTTTCAAATGCCCCCGCAGGCTTGCTTGCCTGCAGGAATGTTTGACTAATGCAGTCTTTCCGGGTCTTACTGTCAATATTAGTCTGTGACAGTCAACGCAAACTGTAATTACAGTTGTCCCTTTTCTGCCCTCCAGCTCTTTCTATAGGCATATCTCCTGTGGGCAAACGTGGCCCCACCCCCATTTGAAAGCTGCCGGTTCCATCGCCTTCCAGCATGACGGTTGCGACCAGCGACCCTGCAGACGAAGCGGCCGCGCATCCCGGTCAGCCCCACGACCAATACGACACGGAGCCGGATCACGAGTGTTGCGAAAGGGTCGTCATCAACATCTCGGGCTTACGCTTTGAGACGCAGCTCAAGACGCTGTCCCAATTTCCAGAGACGCTTCTCGGCGATCCTAAGAAACGGATGAGGTACTTTGATCCTCTTCGGAACGAATACTTTTTTGACCGCAATCGACCGAGTTTTGATGCCATTCTTTACTATTACCAATCTGGAGGAAGGCTGCGCCGGCCTGTTAATGTCACTCTCGACATTTTTTCTGAAGAGATTCGCTTCTATGAACTGGGTGAGGAGGCTATGGAAATCTTCAGGGAGGATGAAGGCTTCATAAAGGAAGAGGAACGTCCCTTGCCCGAGAATGAGTTTCAGAGACAGGTGTGGCTGCTCTTTGAATATCCTGAGAGCTCGGGTCCAGCTCGCATCATTGCCATTATCTCTGTCATGGTGATTCTCATCTCTATTGTTAGCTTCTGTCTCGAAACACTGCCAGTTTTCCGAAATGAAGAGGAGGAGTACAAGTATACCTATCAACCCAATTCCAACATCACCATCCGCTATCAGACCTCATCTTATTTTACTGATCCTTTCTTCATTGTGGAGACCCTTTGTATCATCTGGTTCTCATTTGAGTTCCTTGTCAGGTTCTTTGCTTGTCCCAGCAAAGCTGGATTTTTTGGCAACATCATGAACATCATTGATATCGTGGCAATCATTCCCTACTTCATCACCCTTGGCACAGAGCTAGCAGAGAGGCCAGAGGATCGAGAGGCAGGACAGCAGGCTATGTCCTTGGCTATTCTCCGTGTTATTCGCCTGGTCAGAGTGTTTCGCATTTTCAAACTCTCCCGCCACTCCAAGGGGCTCCAGATTTTGGGGCAGACTTTGAAGGCCAGTATGCGCGAGCTGGGACTCCTCATCTTTTTTCTCTTCATTGGCGTCATCCTCTTCTCCAGTGCTGTTTACTTTGCTGAAGCAGATGAGCCCCAATCCCAGTTCAGCAGCATCCCGGAGGCCTTTTGGTGGGCAGTGGTTTCCATGACGACCGTGGGCTACGGAGATATGGTCCCGACAACCATCGGAGGGAAGATCGTGGGGTCCCTTTGTGCTATCGCTGGCGTTTTGACCATCGCGCTGCCGGTGCCGGTCATCGTGTCAAACTTCAACTACTTCTACCACAGAGAGACGGAGGGCGAAGAACAGGCTCAGTATCTCAATATCCCAAGTGTGCCTAAAGCCAGCTCAGTCGATGACCTGAAGAAGAGCGGTCGGAGTGGCAGCGGGTCAACACTCAGTAAGTCTGAGTATGTGGAAATTCAGGAGGCTGTCAATCATAGCGCCGAGGACTTTAGACCGGAGGGCATGAAAACGGGAAACTGCACTCTAGCCAACACCAACTATGTAAACATCACCAAGATGCGCACGGATGTATAATGGGAGCTATTACTGATGTTTCACTTCATGTGGAAACTGCAGAGACTGCAGAAAAACCTATGGGCCCAGATGACCAATATTTGGGGAATAGTCTGGGAGTCCAGAGCGGACGATTTGGCGCAGAGGTCAACAGGAGAAGACCTCATGCTCGCCCATATCCAAGGGACCAGGAGCACATCATAGAACTGCAACCAGTCTGACTGGGACACCATCGGCTTCTGCATGGAGATAGTCTTACTTTTCCTGACAGTAGTTGTCCAGCTAGCAAAAGTAGCCAAATAGTAGCCTAATCAGTAATAATCATAACAAACCATTTAATGGGACCACCTGTTTGAAAAAGACAACGCACAATAAGATCAGCGTAGCGTTGATTTGAAAAAATATAAATCAGAGATCACCTGTGACGAAATAAGGAGATACTGGGAGCAAAACTGCTTGTTCCAACTGCCCAGAGCCCCCAGCCTTACTCTCAAGCGGAAACCTGAAGAGAGAAAGACAGTCATGCTGATACCTAATTACTTGATGGTCATTAAAATGCTCCGTCTGTAAGTGCACTAGAATTCCTACTTAGTCCATTGCGAGATATAGTTCAGACTGCCCCTGTTGAGAGCAACACAATGGGCCGCGGGGAAGTGCTGTTATCTGTGAACCGCAACAGCGCATTACTTTTTCCACTTTTCCTCAATGATGCATTAGTGGGTATGCAGTCGGTACGCACTACCAAGCCTGGTTTGGTTTTTATTCAATGCAAATGTCTCTTAAAAGAGTGAATGTCTCATCTGTTAATCGCATTTTATCAGTCGGTACGTTAATATTGGCCTGATTGTGTGATTCGAAAGATGAGGGATACAAAAGTATCTAAAACACATTTCACATTAGTGCCTATTTGCTTTTATTTTGGTGGGGTGTTTTGGTTCATAGTTCTACCTTCTAGTGTCTCTATAACTGCCACCCAGACCAAATGTAAGAGTAATACTGCATAGTTTGACACCACTGCCCAACAAAAACAAAGCTGTCCTTAACTTCATAGCATTCCATCTTTGTAGAAATGGACACAATGTGAATTAACGACAAAAATGTAGTGATATTTTTGCATTTTTTATTAACGCTTGCAACATCAGAGGTGTCGGCTTAAATGTACTGCGAATTAAGGTGCTCAGTGTATTAACCCTACAGGCCCTCATGAAAGCACGAGTAACAAATGATAACAATAGAACAAAAATTAGCAAGCTTTGTCGTAGTAAGCTTTGGCATTCAGTACAACAGCAACAACATTTTTGAGTAGTGCGTGCTGTTATATACTGTAACAATCCATGTGCCCGTAAACTGTACATGTATAAAGCTCTGGGGGGGGGGAATTATGCGATAATTCAATAATTGTCACTTTCTCTGATTTTGCTATTTGTATGTTTGAGTCAAATTAACAGTTCTGCTTTAATTTATAAACTAACGATTACCCAAATTCATTTCAATTATTATATATAGAAAATGTTAAATGGCCAAAATAAAAAAGGTGTTAAATCTTTTTGGTCTCTAATTTTTTTCCTAATGCTTATATATACTAAAAATATATAGATTAACAGGACACCAAAGACAAATATGCTGCCACCTGGATTTGACGTTTTGGGTTGTAAAATGGATGCAAGCGCCGCATTTATAAAGTATGCTTAAATGTTTGTATCTGTGCACTTTGAACAATCATTCCAACGGTGCCCATGAGCTTTTGCCGACCTAGCTTACATTTTTCATGCTAACCTGCTTTTGTAGTGCTGCATGTCTTTGGAAGTAATCATTGTAGCATGCATCAATATGAATAATACTAGCAAATTGACTCAAATATAATCCGATGTATCTAAAGACACTGGCATAGAATGTAGAATGTGGAAAACATGGGTGTTTTGTTTCAAGATTCAAGTGTGTCATGCACCTTTGCATTTGGTTTCATATTTAAAAAAAAAAAAAGAAAAGAAGAAGAGCTTCAACACATGCGAAAGTGCTCATTTTGCCATTTCAGGAAGACAAAAGTCCACTAGGCCATGACAGAAAACAGAAATGTGAATGTCATTGTTTTTCTTCAGTCAGGTGTGTCTCGATCAAAGTGAGTCTATGAAATCGTGCAGCTTGCGTGCATCATTGCGCAACACCTGATTCCCCCGATCCACTCTGCTATTTCAAATTCTTTGCAGCACACTGTTGACAGCTTGAATGTCAATATTTGGCACATGTACAGAGCACAATAAAGTGAGGGAATACAATGGCTTGCTTGCTTACTGGGAATCAGGCGAGGATTTGTTAAGCTGCATCATCAGCCAGATCCAGAATTATTATGAAGATAAATAAGTGAAAATTTGTAAACTGCCCACACAAGGGCATTTTTTATAGCATCGGCACCTGTGTCTTTACAGTAAGTGCTCTGCGAAGTCTGTCTAAGCTGCATGTATCAAATTTCTGCTCACAGGCTGCAGTACTATTAGAATATTATCTAAATACAGGAAAAGCACTACTGCATTTCACATCAGCTAACCAGAGAGTACACAAAACACATGTATGGACAGTTACACATTTACAATATATCTGGTCTGCACAAACTTTTACTCATCTGCTGTTAAGACTAACCTGAAAATTGAAAGGCAGTCAAACAATCACGTAGCCAAATTGCTGCTTTCGATGATGTCAAAAAGCCTCAAGCTTCACATTTGCATTGATTTCTGCCATGTAAGCATGCTTGAATAGCAGGGAATATACAGTGAGTAAATGTGTGCTTTTGCAACGTATCCAAGGTCCAAGTACATGCGGCTGAAGTGTATCTTGTATGTTTGGAATGCTCTGTTAAAAGAACATTTTCAACAAATCATTAAGTATAATTTCAAGGAGAACATATTCAAGAGGCACTGCTTGTTTTGCACAATTTGTCATTGTTAGCTTTCCTGTGTGTGTCTGCACATGTGTGTAAGTTCATGTGTGTGTGTGTGTGTGTGTGCAAGCTGTTCATTATCTACAAATTAGCATATGCCATGCCCTTCAGAAGGACTTCCAGTGAACAACTACAAACGTAGTATAAAATGTCTAGAGAATATTTAGTCATTCAAAATGGAATGGACATTTTAAATGTAATATGACTTATATTGGTCTTGATGATAAAACCATAACACAATATCCTCAAGCAATTGTGTCTTTTTTTTGGTGTTTTTCACCACAGGTGTTAAACTCAAGGCCCGGGGGCCACATGCGGCTCATCACATCATTTCATGAGGCCCGCGAAAGCAAATTACGTGCATCGACTTCACATTTCATGCTAAAATACCAAAATTGCTCATTGCCTTTACTTTTGAAAACTTTATTCTATTTTTTTTTTTTTTTTTTTACCAATCTGCCTTTCAGAATAAAATACTAATAATATTTGAACAAACGTTTACACTTGCCTCTAATTTCAAAAATATGTATTCAACAATTTGTTTTGGGTATGTTAAATGAGGCGCTAATACATTTTTGGGGGTTCAAATTAGTGATGGACAAATGAAGTACTTGCTATATTTTTTAACCCCTCTAGATGGCACTTTTATTAGATGCATGGGAAATTTAATCAATTTCCATTGCGCTAGCTGTTATCTCTTAAACCAAAAGCGCCATCTAGAGGAGTAAAATAATATTGCAAGTGCTTCATGAAGCTTCATTTTCCCATCACGAGTTCAAAGTCATAATGACCATCTGCAGGAAACCACAATTATGATGTGGCCCATGACAAAAAATGAGTTTGACACTCCTCTGTGACCAAATTGAAGTGCTAGTATTACATTATTACAAAGCAAATTGCTTTTATCGTCCATAAGTTTGATTTTTCAAAATGCGAGATATATTTAAACCGCAAACAATTTATCACAGAGTCGATTCATTTGTCTGCACAAGCAGCATAGTCATCCAGATGGAAGAATGTTCCAGTACAGTATTGATGAACCCACCGCTACCCATTAGAGGGGGCATTTTAGTCGATGGAATAACTTCACCTTGGCTTTGGCATGCACTTTTCTTAAAGGAGTCTATATGTTCCTTGTCTGTGATTTACAGCGAACGCAAAGTGTTCTATTTATAAACTGCAGTGTAGGGGAAAGTGAATCAAAGACTTTGGCACAGAGGAGGAAAAAAAAGAACGCTCATGTCACCCGCTTCTACAGGAAATGGGACGAGCATAAACAACCTCAGAACCTGTGTTATCTGCTGCTCTACATCCTGTAGTGCCAGTAAATGCTCGTTTCTTGTTGCCGATGCTGGTGTCTTTTCTGTTTGTTCCCACTTCCACTCTGTCCGCCCTTCTCACATTTCATCAAGCACACATTTCCTCTCATGTTTCTTTCTTTGTGGCGGCTTCCTAAACAAGAGTAGACGCAGGCCTACTGTACACATTATCCGAAGTGATGCACCCTTTGTCCATCACAGTTGGCTGGCTTCCAGTAAGTCAGCTAAGGATAGCAGTCAGTCAGGCTCAGGCACTGGAAGTTGACTACATCTGTGTTCAAATGTCCTTGAGCGAGACGTTGGACCCTAAACAGCCCCATTGACATTCGCTAAGAATTGTCGGAATGATGGAAGGTGCATCCAGCAGTAGCACTAAATAAATGAAATAAAATTCAGGGGGGGGATTGAATAGAGCTGAATGCAGTTGGATCTACACACCACCCACCTCCCGCTACGGTGCCAACATTGGATGTCATAAAGTGCAGCTGATTGACAGGTCGAGCTGAAATACATAGAAATGTAAAATGGAGGAACAGAAAATAAATCATTCAGCAAAGTCACTTAAGACAAAAGAATGAGAACGCTAAGCTACTACTGTTCTTCAAAAATGATGTGTGTCTGTGCTGTACTTCTATTTTTGTATTTTATTGTTGTTTTTTTTGTTTTGTTTTTTTAAATCATGGCCAAGATACTACAGATGGAATTAGCCTTTTGGCTAATTCTGGCTCTGTTTTTAACTCATGAATTTCTATGTGTTTTAACAAATTGCACTGACCCCTTTCAAAGAAATCAAAGAAATCAATTAATCAAAACAATCAGCAAGCATAAATGACAGCGGTCAAGGTCTGACAAAATATATCCAAAATGCTCTATATCCCCTCCTGTTTTTTATTTTATTTTATTTTTTATAATGGAAACATTAACCCTGGAGAAACCAAGAACCCCTTTCTTCTTTGAAAAATTATGAATTATACATTAAACGACTGCTATACATTCACTGAACACCAAAATATATATTTTTTTCAATTTTAACCCTTTATTCCCTAATTTAGGATTAGGGCG
Organism: Vanacampus margaritifer; assembly: GCF_051991255.1. Lineage (NCBI taxonomy): Eukaryota > Metazoa > Chordata > Actinopteri > Syngnathiformes > Syngnathidae > Vanacampus > Vanacampus margaritifer. Next base: position 5,132,547 of record NC_135432.1, on the reverse strand, counting down.
AAATTTGACCCTTTTGGGATTTAGGGGAATCATTTCGAAAAATCAAAATAACAAAAACTGTCAGTAAACTATTTAGAATTTAAGAAAATAATCAATCAAATACACAGCTACATTGAACAATATAATTTTTTTGTTTTATTTGTTGCATTTTAGAACTGGATTTTGAATGTACAAACACACTTTGGCCAATGGAAACAAGAACACAGGGACAAAATCACTGCTTTGTTATTTGAGTAGCAGAATTTATAGGGGCCAAATTTGACCCCGTGGGTTCTCCAGGGTTTTAAGCATGCCCGTGGATGTCTGTTGCATGAAGTTAACTCCCGTGGATCCCGCGCATACACATAGCTAATACATGCCTCACATGTTGGCAACATTATATCGGCACAGTAAATGTTGATTCATAAGATCATACGCATGCCTTCTAATGACCTGTCAACATTACCTTACTTTATAGCAGAGCTGCTTCCACGAGGGAAACCTGGACCATTTATGAGTGCCCGAATGGAAGGGAGCGATGGAGAGGGGGGCGTTTGTCATCATTCTTGTAGCAACAGTGGAAGCCCCCTTGCAGTGGTGTTCTATTTATAGCACATAATGCTAATTCCCTCTCTGTTGACAGGGAATGCCCCCTCCTTGCTTGAAATAGATTCAAGGCTGCGTGCTCTACTCTTTGTTGAAGTTTGTTCAACTGACATGGACGGCATGCTAATATTTATTCTGAAATAAATTCATACAAAAAAGGCTGCACTGATGAAAGAGCGAGAGAATAACAACAATGATGCCGTGATGGACTTGAAGAATAGGTAGGCATATGAGGAAAGAAACGCCACAAGGGAGTTCCAACCTGACAGTTTGTGTAATGAGCCCAATTGATTAGTGGGATTGACCTACATTCTTCCGATTGCTTCACATCATCCAGGTTTACTTACAGCTCAACACAGGAGTGCATAAAAGTTGACACTGGGCGTTGTTTGTTTGGGCAAAATGGATTTGTGGGTATATTTTGTGTCAACTCAACCTATTGACTTTGAGGTATTCATTTCTGCCTAAAATATTAAACACTACAGTAATAAAAATTAGTCTTATCATTAAATTGCACTAATTAGGGAGACGTGAACATACTGTAGTTAGCATACACATTAGCATGCATGAATATGAATAAGTTCAATAATGTCACAATGGCAAAAATAACTGAGTAACTAAATAATAATAATAATAATATTCCCGGTTCACGAATCTTGTAATTCGCTTTCCACAGGTCAACAAAGGAATAAATCATGTCTTAAATCGTTTTTTCTTCTGCCCGTAATCTATTCTGACCTCTGCTGGCCACAAAGCAGTATTGACCGTTTGTGTTTTTTTTCTGGAAAATGCTATTGGTGTTTCTATCGGAAATTCGACATACAATGAAGGATTTTAACTGTTCTGTAAATGCAACACTATACCTTAAGACAAACTAGCTTTTCATGTTTCTGCTCTTCTCAGTTAATATAAACGAAACGAAATCTGTTATTAAGTTTGAACATGTTCGGTTGCATGTGTGAGTGTTTTTCATCCACGTATTCAGGCAGTCATCACAGTGAGGAGTAGACAGACAGACAGACGGACTTCTTCTTTTCCAGCCGACTAAGCCTCAACACTATGATATAGAGCGCTTTAAATATCTGAGCAATATGAATAATTCATGAGCTCTAAAACCGTGTTGAATGATCCCCCTCGGGTCTCTAGCGTTTATCCATTCTTGTGAACCTCCTCTATCCTGTCTGCAGGTGTGTTTTATGTGTTTACATTGTGCCCACAATGGCTTTTCCGCATTTCTTTTTAATACCTCTTAGAGTATTGATCCAAGTATGCATCACGTAATGGAGTGGTGATTGCATAGCATCTTTTATAATTCAAACTCGAGTGCTCACTGACGCACTCCATCCTGAAGAGCACTCCCTTACCCCATGTCAATAATAATCACAATAATGAGAAGAAGAAGAAAATAATTATCTAATCCATGAATGGAAGAGTCTCTATTCGGACACCGATTTGTCAATTTGTGGGGCTTCATGTCATTAAATTGACTCTTAAAATTGCTGTTTAAACTAACATTGAGTAGCATCATATCACGTGATGAAATGTTGCCCACTCGACATCCATCGCAGCCTGATCATCCTGGAAGGGGATCCCTTCATCTGGGGGAGGGGGGGGGGGGGGGGTGTTGGACGTCCCTGGTTTCCAGAGCCATCCAAGTCATCGCTGAGTTGAACAAACGCCAGCAGAGAGCAGCATCTCCTCACATTACGTGCAGTCCTAGTGATGCTGGCCAGGGAATTTCCTGGCTTCACACAATTGTAATAATAATTCGCAGGGAGTGAATGGATCCCCTTTTTTTTTTCTTTTTTTTTTTTACATCGTAACCTCTTCAGACCCACATTTTTTCTGCTGTTTATTATTATTAGTAGTAGTAGTAGTAGTAGTAGTATTTTATTTTATTTATTTTTTTGCTGATTTTGACTTTTTTCCCCACATATGAACCACATGGACATGTATTTACAGTATGTATTTATTTATTTATTTTTTTTTTTTTTGGGGGGGGGGGGGTTATTTCATGTTTTTATTTGTTATAGCGGACGCCAGGACAATACGGCTGTAACGTGTTGTAAATTTATCCCGCTTATATGTGACATTTTTAACATGAACATCATACAAATCAACTTGCGATTGGTTAGCTAGGATCCAGTCATGAACCAGAAGTGTTGACATCCTCCAAATTATTCGTTTTAGTGGTTTAGACACGCAAATATGTCATGTCCACTGCAATCCTCTATGGGTCCGAAGGGGTTAAGTTCAATGTTGTCTCTTGCTGACCTTTCAGATTTTCTGGAAATCACAATTTACCAAATACTGTCCTGCTCCATTTTAGTTGTTCAATGTCCTTGGGTTGTCTGAAAGGGACTTGAAATCAAATGTATTATTATTATTATTGTTATTATTGGTGGTGGTAGTAGTAGTAGTAGTACTAGTAGTAGTAGTAGTAGTAGTAGTAGTATTGCCAAGCAAGATTATTGGGTGTGCTATGGGAAATTAATTAGTTTCACTTAATTGTTTCAAGGACTGTTTATTTACACATCACATCATCACTGAGTGGGAAATAAAACCACGCTGCCTGTACTGAAGTCAATTTTAATCCCCATGGGTAGGGGTAGGCAACCCAGGTTAAAGGGTCAAAAGGTCAGCAAGTTATGGAGAGCATGATTATCCTTACCTGTGTTGAAGGAGGGAGACATCCAAAACAAGCAGGACTGCAGGGGTATATTTCACAAAGCAGGTTTAGTTAGAACTCTGGGTCAAGAAACCCTGAAACATGGGAAACTCTGCGTTTTCCGTTTCAGAAAGGGAGGTAACTGAAACCAGAGAAAAAGAAGTAACTCTAGCCTGTTTCATGAAAAGAGGTCATTTAAGTGCTTGGTCAGTTACCGTAGCAACATGTTCCATGAACCAAACCTGGTCGGTTTTTCACAATGAACCTCAAGGTTTCCTCTGTCTCCGCCTCTTTTCAGCCACACACACGGCATTCATTTCCTCATTCATAAAGTCCGCTGCGGCGAGTTTTTGCGTAAATACGCCAAAAATCTATAAAAGTCCACTTTTGTCACGAACATGACGTCCTTTTGACAACGACCCTATTGATGCAATATTGCGCAGGGAATTAAATATTCGTCGTGAAATTGTTATCAGAGATCTGCTGGCATTTAAGGACGGTTATCTTTTTGAGCGGTACATAACATCACATCACAGTCCATCATCTATATACACAACTTAATCCGTCCTTACATTTGCAACGTTACCAGCCGTAGTCATGCGCTCATATTGTTGTTATAGTGTTGCGCTCCGTTTTTTTTTTTCTTCCCATAACCGTTTGAATAACGCTTTCATATTTCATCTTGACTCAAGTGCGCTTCTCCCCCGCAGGATTGCACCTAAATGAAATTAATTACTGAGGTACCATTCAACTAGTTTGTCCTGTAATATTATTGTAATTCCAAAGGACTACATTTGAATGTACGCATTGACCCGACACCCGAGCAGCAACGTTCTCCCACGCCGCCTACCTCTACGGGGAGCCGGTGCGGTGTCTAAAGACATGTTCAAATTCACGATTTGATCGCATTAAGATTTTCAATTGAGAGGTGTAAAAAAAAAAAAAAAAACGGTGAAGCAGAGAGCGGCGCCACGCTCTGCGCTTCCCCGTTGCTATGGTGACTCGACGAATCGGGGCTCCATTGATGTGGCCTTTAAGTGTAGTGGCAACGCCAGGTGATAAAACGACCTGAAATCGGCTGCCCTGGAACCGAAAACGCAAAGTTTCCTATCTCAGGGCATGTCAACTCGCTGTTCAGGGTTAGTCTCGGTGTTTGTTGAACATGCTTTGTGAAATGGACCCCAGCTCTCTAGGACCGGGGTTGCCTACCCCTGCCCATGGGGAAATTATTACTGTGCTGTTTTGAAAAAAACACAAAACTTTGCATTTGTTGATGTCATGGACCCCAGCAGGTTTGGTGCCAGGGATGTAAGACCCTGTGGGAAAATGATGAGATGATCATTTCAAGTAGCTGGACCCTTAGAATTGTCATCACTTTTCTTCCCCTTATGCTCCCTTGGACTCAAAAAAGTGTTTGTTAGCATAACTGCACTGGTAGAGTAGATTTCAATCAGCTTTGATGGAAATTGTACAGTGCCCCAAACATGCCAGGGTACCCTAGCACCCTCGAATCTCTGACCAAGGCCGAGCATGATTCTCAAATATGGCCATTTATAATGGCATGCGGTTATTTAAGTGCAGTGTGAAAAGGCCTTTTGACATCTCACCACGCTGGGCACTAAAATAGAGCTCTACAGTACATGCCTGAATTTCACTGTGTCTAATTCCGAATCAATTTACCTGTAAATTACAGTTGACGTTTATTCTCACTTCCAAGCAGCTCACCTCACGCGACATTTACGTTTTCGACTGACATGTCACACCACAGTGGTAAAGAATACTAGAATGCTCGTTTAGTCCATTTAGTCGTTCTTTCACCCGGCTCATGAGAATAATAATAAACGTACAAATGAGTATTTTGTGTGCACCATTTAATATTTTACCCTCATGTCATGCCTGTGAGTGATGTTTTGTCTTAATCAGATATGAGAATAAAAGTCATCATGTTGGAATGCAGCCAAGAGAGCATGAGGCAGCTTATGACAGAGGTTAGGAAACAACCTTTTTTTTAATCTCCTTAGTCGCTCACTCCTTTTGGAGACCCTCTTTGCTCTCTCTCTCTCTCTCTCTCTCTCTCTCTCTCTCTCGCTCTCTTGCTCGCTCTCGACCTGCCGCACAGTTGTTGCCGTTGTTGGGTGTTTTTTTTTTTTTTACGAGGGCGAAGACAAGTGGGGAATTGGCCAAATAAAACGTCATTATGTTCTCGTTATATCACTCCGACATCTGGCCCCGGTGTGACCTCCACCTGCCCGCGGGGGGTGCAGTTGTGCCGCTGGTGCAACAATGCAAGCTGCGGATGTGCGGGTTGGGTCCAGTGTGCACTCAACATGCCTCCGGTTCGGCCCGGAGAGCCGGGAGAGCTGGACCTTTGCTAGCAAGGTTGAGGAGTTTTAAAGGTCTCTGTGGAAATTGAGGTAAGGCACTTCCGTGACATTTTCATCCTTTACCCGCAATCTAGTGTAAGCAACTGTGTGTGACTGAGTTGCATGTGCAGTACTTTTAACAGCAACTTATATTACAAATCAAAAACAGTGGATGATGTCATAATTTTATGCACAACCAATTAAATAACCACAATGATCAAGATATATTTTAATTGCAATGGATTTTCAGAAATATTATCTACCTTATTCTTGTTTGTTCATCTTTTTTGTGTGTGTTTGTTTTTTAGCAAGTTTATATACTATAACTACTAAATAAATATATTTATAAATACTAATAGTATTTTATTAATCATAAACGTATATCACTATATATTGGACTGTTATTATCATATGTTTTGTCATTATTATTTAGGCCTATCTCAAATTCAATTTGAACCCCCACTTAATTTAGCTGATATGATTTATTTGCGATAGTGGTATAAATTAGCAAGAGATTACACTTAAATGAAGTGTTACTTTCTTGGCCTCTACTCATTGGTCAGCTCTTTTGTGCATTTTGTGCGTTAATTCACAAAAGATGTCGCCTATCACAATCTCATTTGGTGGTTTTGTTATAGGTACAAATAGTCACACTGGAGCCCAACAACTAAGTCGATACTGTACTGAATAGTGTAGATTCTACTTTATCATGAGCTTCACAAATTGACTTCTCCTGTACTCCTAGTTCTTTACTCTTCATCGTCCATAAATCTACAGTCTTCAGTAACGTAGGAATTGGAATCCGGGGTGGCTGCTTGGATCTACTCTAGAGCCTAAAGGATGCAGTTACAATTTCCATTTCGCCAAGGTCAAGGTCAAGTAGGAAGGGTAAAAAATCTGTAACTTTTAAGTTACCAATTGTGTTGAGTAACTGCGCCTTGAAAGTTAATTGGAATTTATTCTGAGAGGGTACTCCAATTGTTGATTTGTTGCGTTAAAAGTTAGAAAGTACAAGCCGAAAATGCAGACATATTTACTTTCCCGGCACAAGTCTTTCTGTGCGTGTGACTAGAGGGCTTTCTTTTGGTAATTTACAGATAGAATTGTGTGTAAGGGGGTGTTTGCGTTATTATGCTCCATTGTGGGATGGAACGCAGGCAACTCTTGGCCAATCGAAGCGGCTCCCCTTATTACCATTAAAATCAGAGTGGTCAAAGCACACACCATCCATTGACATTGCAAAAGCACAAATGGACCTCGAATCACACATTAACGGTCAAGGGCAATATTTTTAAGATGATAATGATAATAATGCAGGTCAATGAATTCACTTCTACAACTATTCAGAAAGAGTTTCTCATGTTGTTGTCATTTGTGATAGTTATGAATAAAACAGATGACATTCACCACACTTTTGCAGAGTGCTGAATCTGCCTGCATCTTGTTCAAATCCACCAAAATTGCATTACACCAGCTGTGCCACTGGATAGACCAGGTTTTAGGTAGTCTAAAATGTTGTTTACTTTTTGTCACCAAAATGCAAAAAGCACCAGTGGTGCGGCCGCTGGAACACCCAGCAAGGCATGGTATGTCTACCGAATTCACAAACACGCTAAACTAGATTTGTCCCGCGACGAAAAATATGATACTCGCGTTTTTTACGCCGAGCGCAGTCTATTTTTTGTCACCAAATTGCGAGATGCGCCAAGGGTCAGGTAGCTTTGTCTGTCCAGCCAGATGCAACAAGGTCCCAAACACGGTAGACTATTGCGCCGGCACCAAAATGAAGATGCACCCATTTTTTTTCGGCGATGGAAATAGGGAGTTCAAGGCTGTCGTATTCAGTTCTATGTTAGCATTATTGTGTGTGTGTGTGTGTTTTGTTTGTATGGCTGGCTACTTTATATGATTGTAGGCCACCTGGGATTAGTGTAATAGCCCGTCCAGATGGCTTTATTTTCCCTGTCTGGCATAAAAAGTGGACTTCTGGAAATAATGTAGCATTTCTGTAAATGAGACAGGCTTAATCTGCTTTGGAGAAAGGGAGAGGGCAGGGGGGCAGCTGTGTGTTGGTCAGTGGGGGGAAGGGGGGTTGTTTTGGTGGGGGGTTGTGTGTTTTGTGGTCAGAGAAGTGGGTTAAGGATAAAAAAAAATGCCTTTTGTCTTGTGCAAATGTTGTCTTTCTAAATGATGACAAATGATTACAATTCTTATAGATTTGTGCTGTAAAATCCACATTAAAAGGAAGTGATGTAACAAATAAAGGTCACGGATTTACATTAAAATAGAATTACATCACGATACACTAATATTGTGATATTATCCACATTTTCCACATAGGAATACAATGTAGTGTTTTATCCATCCATCCACTTTCTGTGTTGCTTATCCTGTGAAGGGTTGCAGGGAGTCGGGGATTACTTTAGCTGATTTCCGGCAAAAGGCAAACAACACCGTGGCTAGATCACCAGTCAGTCAATGATAGGAAGTGAGACCAAGGTCATTTTAGTTAACGGAAAATAATGCGACATGTAAATAAAACCAAAACAGAAGTTTGGTTAACAAAATAAAACCGAAAAAACTAACTGGAACTACATCATACATGTGTAAATCTAACTATAATAGCATAAATGTCATCAGTCCATACCCCCCCCCCCCCCCCCCCCGTCAATAATATACATTAGATTTGCAAATGTATTTATTTTGGTACGGCAATACATCCATGCAGAAGAAGGAAGGGAAAAAAATTGGTTGAGAATTGTAGTTGACATTAATTAATACTTAGTGACTTGTTATTATATCTTACACTCGACAAATACTCCACATGTTGCATTAAAAAAAACTACTAAAACTAATACTAAAACAAACAAAAAACTAAACTAACTAAACAAATTAAAGCGAACTGAATTATTATTTTTATCTAAATGAAATAAAAAGTAAATATAATGAAAAATCCCAAACTACTATAATCCCAATACAGACAGGTGGCAATTCACCCTCACATTCACACAGTCACTGAGTGGAAATTGAAAACATGCTGCCTTCACGGAAATCAGGAAAGTTCCATCAATGACTCCTTTCAACTCTTTCACAGAAATCATTATCAATGGAGTCATCAGAAAACATGATATAACCAAAGTAGGCTTTCTACCGTGGCTGTTTAAACGTTTTTTGTTTTTTTTACGGGAAGTTCTTAATTCATTAGGAAGGGATTTCGTCATGCTCAGGCTGTTGTTTTTGCATACATGCGTGTGTGCGTATGCGTACATGTGTGAATAGGCCAAAGACGGATTTTGGACCCAGCTGCTGTGCACAGGAACTTGGCCTGGAGCCTGCTGACACACCCCTGTCAGCTTGCATCTTATAAATGCCTCGCGGGGACGGCACATGAGCAACACATGTGCTCCACACATGTGAATGAGGAGAAAGCAGAGAGAATGAGTGTATTATCCGTGAAAGCCAACATAAGATCTTTCATAAATAGAAGTGTGTGGTTGTGTTCTAATTTAATTGTGGATGTTGTGAACGGTCCACAGTCAACATGTGAACTGGACTTTACATTGTCCAGTTATGTTGCACAAAGGCAACACCGACTTGACTCTTTTCCAATTAGCCTGAAAGTATATCAGTAAAGTTATAATAGAGCACTATGATCATTTTTTTCCTGTGAGAGGTTAGGAGTACGCTAGATTGGTTGCCGGTCAATCAAAGGACAAACAAGCATTACCTATGGGCAATTTAGAGTCCTCATTGGAAAAAACATGCGTGTTTGTTCGTTTGTTTGTTGAACGTGCAACTAACAGAAAATATTGTAATATTGTATTATTTATTTAGTTGTTACTAACATAACTATGAGATTCATTTTTCAAAAATCATTACCAGTTTAATACATTTTGTAGAAACTTTATTTGGACATACATTGTTGTTTACGTCGCTCTATATTATTTATTTGGTTGTAACCAACATAACTATGAAATCAATTTTTCTTTTTCTTTTTTTTTTCTTTTTTTTTTCTTTTTTACAGGAGAGCTCAGTATTGTTCATTCGATTTGACATCATCATTGCTCTCCTTTTTTTTTTTTTTTTTTAAAAATCCAACAAATCAATTAAAAAAAATTAAATATTTTATTTTATTTTATTTTTTTTTTAAATACATATACATATATATATACACATATACACATATATATATATATATATATATATATATATATATGCCCTTTTTTTTTGTATGTGGGTGAGTATGTGTGTGTGTGTGTGTGTGTGCGTGCGTGCGTGCGAGCGTGTGTGTATTCATCAGTTCACCTAAAGCCCATTAAAAAAAAATCCCATACTAATAATATAATATAATAAGAGATTGCCAGATGCAGAAACATCAATGTAAGTTATCACGATGTAGTGGCTCTCGCTAACAGACAGAATTAAGTAACCGGAATTAGGTTAAAAAATTCTATATACGTAGACCATGTTTCTATAAATTTTGATATTTGGTTTTTATTTGAGGCAGATATTTTTGCCATTAAAATGTGATTTATGAGGAGGTTTGATTGGTCGATATTCAGAGTTTGTTTATTTTTCCAGTTAACAAGAATTGTTTTTTTAGCGATAGTAAGGGCTACAAGTGTAGATTGAAATTGTTTATGTGGTAAGTCAGTTGTTGTTAGGTCACCTAGCAAACACAAGTTTGGAGATAAAGGTATCCTACAGTCCAAAATAGCGGAAAGTTTTTCTAAGACTTTAGTCCAGAAATACATAACCGGAGTACATAACCATAAAGCATGAACATAAGTGTCTCTAGTGTTTTGTAAGCATTGGAGACAAATGTCGGAGTCTGAGAGTCCCATTTTCTTCATCATATATTGAGTAATGTATGTTCTGTGAATAATTTTATAATGGATAAGTTGTAAATTTGTGTGTTTTGTCATTTTAAATGCGTTTTCACAAACTTGAATCCAAAAGTCAGGTTCCGGTGCTATAGACAAGTCTGTCTCCCATTTCGAGATGGGTAAAGACATTTTATCAGTATATGAAAGTAACTTATATATTTTTGAAAGTTTTTTTGTTGTTGTCGGAGAAAGCTTGTTAATATCTTTAGCTAAAACAGGCGGTTGGAGCGTACCCCGAAGTGTTGGAATTTTTTTCTTTATCATATTTTTAACTTGTAGATAATGTAAAAAATTTCCGTTTTCTATATTGTATTTTTGGAGCAAGGATGTATATGATATAAACATATTATCTGAGAAGAGATGGTGGAGATGTGTAATTCCTTTCTGCTCCCACACAGCTAAATGAAACGGTTGGTTGTTAAGTTGAAAGTCGGGGTTATGCCATAGGGGAGAAAGTCCACAGGGCTCCACTTGGGCTTTTGTCAATTCTAGTGCCTTCCACCAGGCAGTCACGGTGGCGGAAATCATTGGGTTTTTAAAACAATTATGGCGCTTAATTGATGTTGTAATAAAGAGTAAATCTCGAAGTCTGAGGTTATTACAATCCTTCTGTTCTAGTTCCAACCAACAGTTAGTGTCTCTGTTGGGTTGTGCCCCAATTGTGATCAATTTTTCTAAAACATTTCCAGTTTTAATACATGTAGAAACGTATTTGGACGTTCGCCGCCAATGTTATTTGACTCGCTACGCATTCAGTGCGTAGTGACGTAGAATGGCGGCTGGCTCTCAATAAGCCTATAAAGAATGCAAGGTAAGCCTCGTAGCGTTCCTAAAGAAACGACATGCGTTCGGGAGAGTCCCACGCCGTGCTCTCGTCATTCACCAGGCACATTCAAGAGTTTTGATCGTCCCTTTAGGAACGCTACGGAGACTTACCTTGCTTTCTTTATTGACGTTTCACATTGCTCGGCAGAGAGCCAGCCGCCATTCTCCGTCACTGCGCACTGAATGCCTAGCGAGGCAAATAACATTGGCGGCGAACGTCCAAATAAGTTTCTACATATATTAAAACTGGAAATCTCATAGTTATGTTGGTTACAACCAAATAAATAATATAGAGCAAACTTGTCATTACAGTCAAGGTTTCTTTTAAAAGAGGAGAAACCTTGTAAATTGTCAGCATTTGGCACGGTTTACAAGTTCAAAATTGGAGTAGGAAGAACCAGAAAACGTATCTAGTCCTACCCCTTATTCTTCGTATATTTTGACTTATTAAGACAATAATAGGTTATTCATATCCCAACAAAAGAAAAACAACAACATGTAAATCTGCACATATGAGAAGAAGCTCGCAGTAAATCCTGCAACGTAAGAACTTCACTCAGGATTTGAACATGAAACTTCTCACGGCAAGGCCGACTTGCTAACCATATGGATGCAACCATGTTTTTTTCCCCTCATTTTTTCCTCAATTTTCTCTCAAATTTTAAAAGGATCGTATTTTTCACCTCACCATGAAATGTCAAGATTTTATGTCTACAGCGAGAACGGGTAGCTAGCATCCCGCAAGTCACACTCTGAGTGGCCCCTTTGTTAAAAATAAATAAATAAATGAGGGTGATTATTAGCATGTCTAGCTGACCTTCGGATACTCGTGGTTCGGCACCTACACATTTACTTATTCGTGTTTTTTTCCCAATATTAATACAAATGTTTTGTTTATTTTGGGCTGCTGGAAAATGTATATTGGAGGTTGATCAACATTTCTTGAAGATTTTTTTTTGGGTTTACATAAAAAAAAGAAGAAAATTCAATGCATTTCAATAGGCATCAATTATATGTGGATGGGGGATGAGAAATAAGTGTTTTGAGATACGAGCATTGTTATGGAATTCATTAATTGAACTGGTACCTCAAAGCACCACTGTATTTGACTGATTCCAATATGTATCTGTTTATTTTCCACATACACTGCACATGCTTTTTAGTGCATGTGTGTCCTTCCTGTATGTGTGTGTGGGAGCTACTTTTTTGTGCTTGTCTGCCTATCTATGACAGCTAGCTGGCATCTGTGTTGATCTGACACAAGAGATCCCTCGGCTTATGGCACTGCTGCCCAGCCTGCATTAATCCCAAAAATCTTGTCCAAAAATATCACCTCTACCAACTAAGCCCTCCCAGCACCAAAGACACGCTGCCAACAAATCATAACAGAGAGTGGACAACGCACAAGGTCAGCCGCACACCAGGCACACTCATTTGACAACTGATTGATTACGTTACCTCTTCGGGCACGGAAGATATGATAATGATCAAAATTTACTTTGCCCATTAAAATGCAAACGCCAAAATGAGTTCCCAAGGGAATTCCCTTTTTTCAACGCAAAAAATCTCGACCAAGTGTATACATTTTTTTTTTAATATTTAGCGTCATCAGAATATATATGACAGGGCCTTCTTTGTTGGCCATCTGTTATTTGTTGTAACCATGAACACTTGTTTATTCATCTCTGCTAATCCACTATTACAGTATGAACTATAGCTATAGCTAACAAGTTGACATTTTGGACACATTATCTGCCCTACTATGGAAGAGTTGGTTTGAAGCTAAACTTGATATGGCTGAACATCTGTTCATGTTTACACACATCTGGTGAAGTCACAGGGGTTAGCTCACTCAAATGTGATCTTTCACAGAGCAGCTTGCCATACCATAGTTCTGATGATACAGCCAATATCTCACTCGCCGTGCGCTCCTCCTGTGCATGTACATTAGCATCGCATGCGGCGCAAACTATTATCTTGTGGCGTTCTCCCTCAATGTTGTGTATTATTAGAATGGCAAGAATAGACAGAGCGCCAGGCGTTGGTTCACATGGGCCCCATGTGACACCTCTGTTTTAAGCTGTCCCGCCACAAGTTCAAGGTCACGCATGGTTTCTTTCTGAAATTTGCCTCCTTGCTGCAATCTGCTTTATTGTAGGCCAAACAACTTAAACAACTATTGTTGTGTCAATTGTGTTCTGTTTTTCATTTTTTTATTCTTGTGATTCACAAACCGTGGCATCCCTCAAGTGAATTTTAACGACTTATCACACTGACATTATTTTTTCTGTAACGAGGTGCATTACAGAAATAAGTATCTAAGCAGGGGGATGATTTTAACCTGACGGTGACAAATAGATAAAGACACGGTGGTTAAACAGAGGAAACAGGGATGTTCGGACACGCTCTTGTTACAAAGTGGAGTCACCTTCCTTACATGCCAAAGTGTTTTACAGTGTGTGGACAAAGTGGTATGCCACTGGGATTTGTCCATCCTGGAATCTGACATTTGATCATTCATAAGCGCTACCTACTGTTGCCAAGAAGTCCTGCTTTGGAATAATGGAAGATTGAAGGAAGACTTTATTTGTCACAATCACAATTCAAATCAACAAGTCCTCCAACAAATACAACCATATTGGTCGTTTTACCATGCATGAAAATGCGGCCAAATAGAGCGAATTCCACGACAGCTCCCTCTAGAGAGACAAAACGTCTATAAATACGACGATATTGGTCGAATTACCATGCACGAAAATACGACCATATTGAGCATATTCCACGACACGTCACAAGACGAACAAGACGTTGGTATGTTCTGCGCATGCTCCTTCTTGACGTCAATTTATCAGCACTTTTGGGAATTTGTCGTCACTTCTGGGACGGGATACTAATGGTTGTGTCATGTGTAGTACCGAGAGTCTCCAATAGGAGCGCTATCATTTATGCAATTACAGACGCTCCCCTACTTACGAACATTCGAGTTATGAACAACGGTACATACGAACATTTCTGTGCGTGTGTCGGAAAATGTCCGGAAAGAGTTAGATTTTGTATTGTGCGCCTTTTTCCGAGTGTAGTGCTTCTTTCCGCCGCTAATACCGACGCTTGGCGCTGTGAGAGTTTACCCACGCTGTGAGAGCTCACCCAGCATCGACCTTCCTCTTCCTCTTCCTCTATTTTTTTTCTCATTACGTACTCATGGAAGAGATGGAGAAACTTCTCACCATTTGGCTCGAGGATCAGCAGCAGCGGCGTATTCTTCTGAGCCTTATGCTCATTCAGGAGAAAGCCAAATCTATCTTTGAGGATGTCAAGGCTAAGGCTGGGGAAACATTTTCTGCCAGCCACAGGTGGTTTTGTCGTTTCAAAAAGATGGCTAATCTCCACCATGTGTCCGTGTCCGGAGAGGCAGCATCTGCGGACAAAGAGGCTGCCGAGCGATTCCCCCAAGTGTTGAAGGAGATCATTGACGAGGGTGGCTATTCGGCTAAGCAGATCTTCAATGTCGACGAAACGGGTCTCCTCGACCCTCAACTTCTTCCTAAGTGTTCTTCTATTCGCTCTCTCTCTAACATTGTACTGTACGTACAGTACTGTACTGTACTGTATTCTCTCCATTTTATTAAAAGTTTTTTCAGTACAAACCAATGCAGTTTATTTGTATACAAGCCTTAAACATACTTATATAAACCTTCAATATACTTATATAGGCTTTAAACATAAATTAGAATACAAAATATAGCGCTGAAGCAACTTACGAACAAATTCACCTTACGAACGACCGCTCGGAACGGAACTCGTTCGTAAGTTGGGGAGCGTCTGTACTTGCTTAGTACCAGCAATGTATGTTAGAGCAAGAAACTGAGTAAAGCCTGAAGCCTGCTGTTCTGCTTTGTGTTTGTGTTTATCCTCAATCTATCGTCATGCTGCACAACAAATACAAGACATTACAGTTTAGGATTAGTATTAGTCTTTCAGTGAGGTTGTACATGTTTCCTCTTCACATTGGGACACAAATGGTTGAGGTTAGGAAGAGACACAGAGGTTGTATTGTAGTATGGTTGATGTTACAAAACATGTAGTCAACACTAAAACAATCACTGGCCCGTTAGCTCGGTCAGATAGACGCTCGTCTGACGAGTCCCAGTAACTCCTGGTATGGTTTAGTTTACTTTCTCTTTTCTTCTTCTTTTTATTTTGCTATTTACATGGCCTATAGGGGTTGCTAAAGTAAAATACGTAACACTTGGTCATATTGTGGCAGATTTCAAAATGATCTATATGTTTGCCATGGCCTTTATCCTTGTTGGTAATTGAGCTCGTTGTCATGACAATTAGGACGATTCAATTCAACTAGCAGAAAGTTTGCAGAATGCAGTATGGTGTTTTTGCTGCCTTCTGCAAAAAGTCGGCGTAAGCCCACAAGAACAGAAAACATTTGAAAATTAATTGCAACACATACCATATTTCGTATGAGCTCAGATGCCTAATGCTGATGATTCATATCAACAGATATTGGAAAATCAACATTTATTGGGTTTTCCAAAATAGTCACGATTACCTTGATCAAAAAAAACATGCATTGGTTTGGTACCCTGAACACATTGAGTGTATTTGCATCATAAATCACTCGCCGAAAAACCGGGAACTTCACCGAAAAGGTGGGCATCCGTCAACGAAGAAACAGAAATGCTCACCTCTGTTCTTTTGACAGTTACAATGACTCGTCACATGCAGTGCCTCCTCAATAACAGCACGAAGAAAGACAAAGAAGTAGGGAGCTGTTGTCTTTTTTCTGTCTTTCAACCCTCCCGCCTCTCTTTTTGCATATACAATATCTTTTGGCTCTAACATCTCTTGCCTCGCTGAGTGTTTTCAAATAGTTATGCTATCATTACTATATTAAACTAACTTCTTGTGTCTCTCATTCCGCAGGTGTGGAAGAAAGAAAAAAGACGACTGCCTGACTGCCTATCAGTTGCTATCTGCCGACTAAGCCACTCCTCTAGCCATTTATGGTTATTTTATCCCGGGCGCTGTTGGTCTGCTTGGGCTGAACTGGAGCCATGGACATGGCCCTGGTAGACTTTGGGAGCCTCGATGAGCTCGATGATATACCTGAGGATGAGGACACTTATGCGGATGAGACCACAGGTCTTACTGCGGACATACCCGCAGAACACGATACGCCAGGTGGCAACTACCGACTGCGAGCGCCACAGTTTGCCGGCTACACACCGTCTCACTACAGTCCGGTTCCTTCATACATGTGGGAATCCACATCATCAACGCCACTCCCATTTGTACAGACGCTGGAAATACCTCAATCGCCATTACTAACTGAGGGCAGAAGCAGTCGCTCGAGTATGATCACCAACTGGAAGCTGCTCTTAAGCACTGAAGGCACGAAGGAAAGCGAGGCAATCTTCAGCCAACTCGCTAAGGAGTGTTGCGAGGACCTTTTTGTCGATAAACGAGGGCTGGATGACGGAGACCAAAAAGTCATTATTAACATCGCCGGCCTTCGCTTCGAGACTCAGCTCAAAACATTAGACCAGTTTCCTGATACTCTGCTGGGAGACCCTCAGAAGAGGATGGACTACTTTGATCCAATGAGGAACGAATACTTCTTTGATCGGAACCGACCCAGCTTTGACGGTATTTTGTATTATTACCAGTCTGGGGGAAAGGTCAGACGTCCGGCAAATGTTCCTCTGGATGTGTTTGCTGATGAAATCATGTTTTACGAGCTTGGAACTGAAGCCATGGAGCAGTTTCGAGAGGAGGAAGGATTCCTAAGGGATGTTGAGATACCGCTACCTACTAATGATATCTCCAGACAATTCTGGTTGCTGCTCGAGTACCCAGAGAGCTCCAATGCAGCTCGATGTGTTGCGCTCGTGTCCGTGCTTGTCATCGTAATATCCATCATTATTTTCTGCATGGAAACGCTGCCAGAATTCAGAGATGACGCTGACATTGTTGTGCCCACGGCGATGAAGCCTGCCAACCTGTCTGGAGTTTACAGCTCTGTGGCTTCACCTGCTGTATTGTCCCCAGCTTTCTCTGATCCCTTCTTCATGATTGAGACTGCCTGCATTGCCTGGTTCTTCTTTGAGCTATGTATAAGATTTTTGGTCTGCCCGAGCAAGAGAGAATTTTTCCATAATCTTATGAACATTATTGATATCATATCCATCATCCCCTATTTTGTCACTGTGGTGACGGAACTGGTCACAAAGCGTGACAAAGAGAGCTCTGGGCAGAATATGTCTTTGGCCATTCTTCGCATTATACGTCTGGTCAGGGTGTTTCGTATTTTTAAACTGTCACGCCACTCCAAGGGGCTGCAAATCTTGGGACAGACCCTCAAGGCCAGTATGAGAGAACTTGGTCTACTCATCTTCTTCCTGTTTATTGGAGTTATCCTTTTTTCCAGCGCCATCTACTTTGCGGAGGTAGATGAGCCGAACACGCAGTTTGTCAGCATACCTGATGGATTCTGGTGGGCAGTGGTGACCATGACTACTGTTGGTTATGGGGACATGTGTCCCATCACCCTCGGGGGCAAAATGGTCGGGACCTTGTGCGCCATTGCGGGTGTACTGACCATTGCGCTACCTGTTCCTGTCATTGTCTCCAATTTCAACTACTTCTATCACAGAGAAAATGAAGCAGAGGACAAGCTGTCTTTGTCAGATTCTGTTGAACAAGCCATAAAGGCGGACATGGGTATGAAACAAAGAAGCAGCTCTTCGCTTAATAAGATCAATGGTATCTGACAGAAGGACATCATTTGCATTTGTTTAAAGGAAAAATCAATCCCCCCCCCAAATTTTTTTGACAATATTGTGTTCTATGCAGCCCCACTAGTCTAAATACGGTATTCTGGTTAAATATTGCATTAGTGGAATATGAGTTAAGCAGTAAAATCCAGCGGTTATTAACAATATCAGAAGGCGGCCATTTTGCCACTTGTTGTCGAGTGAAAATGACATCACAGTTGCTGAGGTCTCAGGTAACGACCAATCACAGCTCTTTTCTGAAGCTGAGCTGTGATTGGTTGTCTGAGCCCTGAGCAACTGTGATGTCATCTTCATGTCGACAGCAAGTGGCAAAATGGCCGCCCCTGAGATGGATAAAAACTGGATTTTGATTCATAACCCATATTCCAAAAATGTAATATTAATCAAAATGTCATGTTTAGACTAGTGAGGTCACATATAACATATAATTGTCAAGAAATGTTTACCCCACAGTATTTTAAGCCCTTCCACAGTTAACTTAAGGCATATGATGATTAAATCTTACCTTTGACACCATGGAGATGTAATTTTTAATGAAATATTATGTGTTTTGCTGGTTAGTTCTCTAATGCGAAAGTAAAACGCCAAAGTTCAGAATGCGTGTGGGATTGCCGTGCTGTTTCAGCACCGCCACCTGGCGGTCGGGAGGGACGAAATAGAACCCCGCCTCTCCCCGTGTGCTTGCCGCGCCCCCCGGCAATCTGGCTGCAGTCTGCTGTTGGGGCTCTGCATTTGAAAACTCCTCTGAATGGCCACGCAACGCAAGCCATGAATTCTTCAATACACATTTGAAACAAAATGGCTCCTTGCCGCAATAAATCATGGGGGAGGAGAGGGAAGAAGGGAGAGAAAAGAAGAAGGGGAAACCCCCCACCACCAGAATTGGTCGCAAACTGCCAACCTGCTTCTTACAGGGCGAGCACACTAACCACTGCACCCTCCGTCCAGATAGGTTTTACTTGTAGTTTGCACGAGTATCAACCAGAAGTGGGATTTTTAAGACGGCCACTTGTCATTTCATGGGAAGGATAATTGATTGCTTTGAATTCATTTGGACAGAATTTTTACTGATAAAGGCTACTTTTGTCACTGGGCATGCGTTTAGTCCGCAGAGGCGGTACGGGGGTGGATCCACTCCTAATGACGTCAAAAAGTGCCAACAGCTCGTTTTCTCAGGTTGGGAGGGGCTGGTGCTTGGCGAGCAGAATGACCTAGAATTATTCATAGAGGGGCGAATGGAGGAAAACACAATTTTGGTGATTTTATTTGAAGAGGAATTAGCATTTTCGGATTTTAACATGGCTAAAAGCTCCAAAAAGTTGATTTTTCACATTGTTGTCCCTTTAAGGTTGACATCATCTTTAAAAAAAAATATCTTGAATTGACACACTTACTTCCACGTAAAAACAAATATCAATTAAATAATGATTGGACTAAATGCTTTCCTATTAGCAAATGTTTTGGAATGAACTGAAGCGTCTTACCTATTCTTTATGGTAGATTACTCAGCAAATGATGTTGGAGTTTTTCCAAAGCTAACCGATTTTGTAGTTCTAGGATCCTTGAGTCCTTATGTTTGGAGACCGTCTTTGTTTTAATTTATACAGTTCTGGTTATTTACTTTCACCCTTCACGAGGGCAAGCCTTGTAACTTCTACTTTTAAAGGTTGACCAAAAGAGATGCATCATGGTATCAGATTGAATGTTGAACCAATGCTAATGGTATTTCCAGCCCCAAATTAACTACAAAGCAGCAGTTTCCCATCCACTATTGAACTACAAGATTTCTTGCATTGCAATTCAGTGATCCTCATCATTTATTTATTTTTATAAATGAAACCTTTTTTCACTCTTTCATGTGAAATGTTGTTTAATTTTACCCATTGATACACATACACATTATTTCCAGCAGTTAATTACTATAAAGTTCGCACCACTTCCACTTCGCAAAAAAGACAATAAACGAATGATAATAATTCATAAGTGAAGCATTCCTTTAGCGTCTGCATTCTGTAAATTGTTCTTACCTCAATATTATTACCGTGTATACATTTAAAATTGCAATGAACTAAATACCATCTGTGTCTGGTATATCCATCCATTTTCTGTCTTGTATCTCTTTCAGGTCAACAGTCCTATATTTTTTTTTGGGGGGGCATGTCTAATATAAAAATATTGCTTTTGTACCATCTTTTGGTACCAAACAAGTTAGCAGGCCATAGCCTTGTCTAAAGAGGGGGGGGGGGGGGAGTGCTTTACTGCCAACACGTTATTTGTTCTAAATACAAATCAAGCACATTTATATAAATGAAGGTTATTTTCCCCAAACGATCGCTTCTCGTCACAATGTTCTTCAATTACAACATTTTAACCCCGAATTGCTTATTAAAGCAAGGTTGGTCAGTCGCTGCAGTGAGTCCTTTGATATCCACCCATTCACTTTCTGTACTACGTATTCTGTTCGTAATTGTGGCTTCTGGAGTTTATCCTAGCTAAGTTTGGTGGAAAACCAGACAAGAACTTGCAGTGGTCTTCACTTCAGTCAATCACAGGGCACATATATACTGTATGCAGACGACTGTTCACAGAAGCTTTAGTAAGTAAGGCAACCCAGGGGTGTGAAATATGTTGCACTTGTATGTTTGGATGCATTTTGTGCAATTGACTTAATGCTATCTGTATTCAAATATTAGCACGTCTCCATGTAAATATTTCATTAAATATCACCAAAAATTTAAACCTAGCAGCACCCTTTCTACAGATATTCACAATGTAAAATATGTTGTGTAATCTGAATGCACAAAAAGTTGAAGATGTTGCTTTTTAAATGATATGGCTACATTGCACTAGCGCAATTCTTTGTCTGTGGCCTGCTTACAGTAGCAGATATTGAGACCACATTGTCTTACCACTAAACAAAAACATATTAATAACAGATAAAGTAAGTTACCTTTTGACATTGACGACTATTGTGCTTATGAAATGTTAAGAGAAACACAGGCCAGCACCAAAAAAACAGTCAGTAGCAATAAAAAGATATCAAAGAATTGTTCTAGATAAAAATTCAAGAAAAAAAAGTTTGGTTCATTGAAAGGAAAGTCATAGTCATGCTTTTGCAACGGTAATAACATTTCCCCTCTTTCGTCACCACTACGGAAGTGCCTTGAGAGTAGCTGAGGTCAATGGATCCCTCCGTGGTTACACAGTATGAATCTGTTTATTTGTACTCCTCCAGTGTGAATTCTTCTAAAATTTTTTAGTTGCACAGACGCTCCCCACCTTACGAACGAGTTACGTTCCGGACGATCGTTCGTAAGGTGAATTTGTTCGTAAGTTGCTTCAGTGCTATATTTTGTATTATAATTTATGTTTAAAGCCTATATAAGTATATTGAAGGTTTATATAAGTATGTTTAAGGCTTGTACAAGTAACCTGCATTGGTTTGTACTGAAAAAAACTTTTAATAAAATGGAGAGAATACGTACAGTACTGTACTGTACTACGTATGTTAGAGAGAGAGAGCGAGAGACACACACAGTATGTACATGTACGTAATAAGATAAATAAAATGAAGTTTAACTTACTTTTGGAAGATGTACTCGATGCTTAAGGAGATGATGGAGGAGGAGGAAGAGGAGGATTTTATATCATGAGAGATTCTTCGTCATCGCTGGAATCGGCTTCAAAAGTTATTTCCTGCTTCATGGGGACCGGCGTTTTCTTCCTCCTCCTCCTCGCCACGTTGCTCAGCCTCCAATGAGCTCTCACAGCGCCAATCGTCGGTATTAGCGGCGGAAAGAAGCACTACGCGCAATACAAAATCGAACTTACAGCATTTCTTTCCGAACATTTTTCGACATACTGTACGCGCAGAAATGTTCGCATGTACCGTTGTTCGTAACTCGAATGTTCGTAAGTAGGGGAGCGTCTGTATTAGTTTGATGTTCACTGAAATGCTCCATGTTTTTGTGTGGCTTGTGAGGCAGGTGAGTTTGCAAATTGTATGATCTTCTATGTTAAAACGATGACCTGCTACTACTATGAACTAAAAAAAAAAAAAGACTAGGCTAATGTGGTGTGGTGAGGAAGAGTTGCCATGTGAGAAGTAATACTGCCAGGCTGATTTAGAATTTCTATCATCTAAACAACCAGATCATTTTTTTTATTAGGAATTTGGCTGACGAGGAGGAAGGAAAGGCTCAGAAACAGCACGACTATCAAACTCTTATTATTGTGCTGGATCGCAGGCTCCTGAGTCATATATTTAAAAATAAATAAATAACTCATTCATTAAAATGTAAATGGTGCTCCCTAGTAAAATCTGACATCTGTTTCACTCTGGTGATTGCGTGAACAGGATTAATGAGAATTATCCCCATCGGACCTCACAGATTACCCAACTTGAAGACAGATAAACAAACAGTTGCGGTAGGTCGCATGCATTCTGAGACTCCTAAAACAGCACATCTCCCACCACATTTTCCTCTTTTTTTTGGTTTTACTCAGATCGAACGAAAGTTTTTCTCATATATTTAGTATTTAATTTTTCTAGCCACATGATATTGCTGCACGTGAGAGGGGTAAAAGTAAAGAAGTGGGATTCTCAGTAATTATAGAACTTAATTTTAATTTTGGTCAAATGGAACACTGATTAATTAGGTCACATAGTTTACAATGAATGTAACCAAAATCAAATGTAAACTTTAAATTGATTAAACAATTTAAACCAAAGGTATATTCCATCCAAATTTTCTGTCATGTTACAATTAGGTGCTCACCAAGATAGCCAGTCAAATCCTCAAATGCAAGCAAGCACTTTGATGCACATTATTGCACATCTCCTCTCCTGCCATAGACGACGACGTGAGCTAATGGCATAAGTAAGGCTTTACACATCATCAAGCGCATAATATGGCTTTAATGCATTCACCCTCCCTCTCAAGTGTAATCGGAGGATAAATCAAGTATACACAAACACAAGCTTTGCATGTATGAGAGCATAAATATCGTTTTCGGTGACGTCGGCGACAAGTGCAATAACAAGATGCTACAAGACTGAAAAAGGGGGGAAATATTTAAAATCCTGATTGAACCATCTGATTTTAATGTGACTGCCTTAACATTATAGGCCCACATTATTGTAGTATAGTATATTGCAAGGCTTTTTATTGTAAAAAAATTTTTTTATTAATCCTTTTATTCAGTATCCTCTTCATCACAATATTGTCAGAGCAACATAGCTACTGCCCCGCTATTATTTAGTTCTTAAAATGTTTCTGCTCTATCATGTTACTCATTGTGTGTGTTTATAAAATTACACAAAATTACACTTAAAAAAAAGTGAATTCATGGCAATGAAACACTTTTACAAGTTACAAGTCTTGAATGGTTTTCTGCCTAATATTAGTCGAAGTGTAGAGTCTATTTTAAATTTTGAAGTTGAAGTTAATTTTGAACATACAGTCATTAAAAACAAACGGAACAAAAAATATAAATCAATGTCATAAACAAAACAAAAATCCATATTATATTCCAAGTGAAAACGTAACCTGCTAGTCCGAAAAAGAGTAGAAAGAAGTCAAACTTATTAAATCTTACCCCTAGCATCACATTATCACTATAATTAGGGCATTTTAATTTAATTACCGGTAAATTAATCTTATCAAATATGGTTCCTTATCTCTGAGATAATCCTTTTAGAGGTTATTCTTATCTGTGATTAATGAATAGAGTTCAATTGGTGGGTGTTTTTAGCACTTGCAAAAAAAACCTTGCCACACTGAATTGTTTTTTATTTTGTAGTGTGGTAAATACTGCATAACTCATGAAATCATATAAAATGTCCTTGATTATTTTAGGCAGTAAATTAATTATAAAAAAAAGGGTAAATTATACCTATACCACCTATTATATACAGTATCTAACAAATGTTAGCCAGAATTTTTTTGAAAAGCGGTTAAGAAGTTTTAAACTAGGGGTAGGGTTTTAACCTTGGATTGGAGTTTCAAAGTACGGTTTTAAACGAGGGTTAGGGTT
Organism: Vanacampus margaritifer; assembly: GCF_051991255.1. NCBI lineage: Eukaryota > Metazoa > Chordata > Actinopteri > Syngnathiformes > Syngnathidae > Vanacampus > Vanacampus margaritifer. The sequence goes on along the minus strand of NC_135432.1, from coordinate 5,108,375 downwards.
CCAAAGTAGAGTTTACAATGCGGTTTCGGGTTTTGAATTACTGTTTCAAAATTAGATTAAGGTTTCAAAAATAGGGTTTATAACTAGTTAGGGTTTCAAAAGAGTCTTAGGGTTTTGAAGTAAGGTTTTAAACTAGAATTTTTTTTCTTCTTTTTTTCTTTCTTTTTTTTTTTTCTGGAGAGCTCAGTATTGTTCATTCGGAAATTTTACCGATTTGACATGTCATCATCATTTTAAACTAAACTAGAATTAACGTTTCAAAGTATGGTTTTAAATTAGGGCTAGGATTGCAAAGAAGGGTTAGGATTTTAAAGTCGATTTTTAAGCCAGCGGTAGGGTTTCAAAATAGGATTTCAAAGAAGAGTTTGGGTTTGAAAGCAGTATTTTAAACTATTGGCTTTTAAAGTAAAGCTTTATACCAGAGTTGGGGTTTCAAACGAGGTTGGGAGAAATCAGGCATTGACTTTCTGATCGCCACTGTGTCACCAAAACCCAGTAAATTGTTACGATTCTTTATCGCCAGACCAATCATTTGCAACAGAAGTTGGCGGGATATACGAAGGGAGGTTAAACGTAGCTGTTATTTATAATTTGTCATTTTTTCCTTGACGTTTTGTGCATACCTATATGATTGAGAAGTAAAGATACTCTCTCTCTCTCTCTCTCTCTCTGGTCTGCTTTTGCAAAAGCAGCTGCTTTCCGGCTGACTGGCTGGATCAATGGCTTGCATGGAAAAGCAGCAGATGTGTGTGTTATCCGTATCATCCATTCACACTCATTATATAAGAGGATGTGGCAGCAGGTAATAGGCCATCTGTGTGACACGGGAACACATATCAAACAGTGTGTTGTAAAGCATTGCCACTCCATTCATTCATCCATGGGTTGAAAAGGTAAGTGGTGGGACAGGATATCCTTACGGAGGTTCTGGAGGTCACTGATCTCGCAGTACTTCTGTATGTGCTCGGGTCGGTAGGGATGTACTTCTTAGCAAAAAAGAGTTGGTCATGAAAACAAAAGGGAAATTGAATGGTCATTTTTACATTGTCTGCTTTAAGTGTACAATGCTTTATATATATATATATATATATATATATATATATATATATATATATTTTTTTTTTAATATATATATATTATTTTTTTTATATTATATATATTTATATAAATACATATATTTTTTATATATATTTATTTATTTTATTTATTATATTAATTTATTTATATATATATATATATATATGGGCAGCACGGTGGCCCGCTGGTTAGCACGTCTGCCTCCCAGTGCAGAGGACGTGAGATCGAGTCCGGGCTTCGGCCTTCCTGGGTGGAGTTTGCATGTTCTCCACGTGCTTGCGTGGGTTTCCTCCGGGTACTCCGGTTTCCTCCCACATTCCAAAAACATGCATGTCAGGTTAATTGAACACTCTGAATTGTCCCTAGGTGTGATTGTGATTGTGGATGGTTGTTCGTCACTGTGTGCCCTGCGATTGTCTGGCAACCAGTTCAGGGTGTACCCCGCCTACTACCTGAAGCCAGCTGGGATAGGCTCCAGCAACCCCAAAAAAAAAAAAAAAAAAAAAAAAAGGCTCCAGCAACCCCGCAACCCTTGTGAGGACAAGCGGTTAAGAAAATGGATGGATGGATATATTTTTTATTTATTTAATATTTTAATATAATTTTTTTAATATATATATATATATATATATATATATATATATATATATAAAGAGGGCAGCACAGTGGATGACTGGTTAGCACGTCCGTCTCCCAGTGCAGAGGACGTGAGATCGAGTCCGGGCTTCGGCCTTCCTGGGTGGAGTTTGCATGTTCTCCCCGTCCTCCCACATTTCAAAAAAATGCATGTCAGGTTAATTGAACACTCTAAATTGTCCCTAAGTGTGATTGTGAGTGTGGATGGTTGTTTGTCTCTCTGTGCCCTGGATTGGCTGGCAACCAGTTCAGGGTGTACCCCGCCTACTGCCCGAAGCCAGATGTAGTCATGCGACCCCCGCCCGGTCACGGAGGAAAGGAAGCGCTTCCGCGTCGGAGCTGCCTCCTGAGAGGATAACAAGTCTTTATAAGGAGAAAGCGATTCAGCTATAGAGCCAATATTTCGCCGTTCGATGCACGTTGCATCCATATCGTTGCATGAGAGTTGACCCCAGGCAACGAACAATCCAGCGACATACAGCGCACGTCAATCATTGAAATCTTATTTATCTAGACACAGCTATCCTACTGAATTGAAACAACTGAGGCATCCTTCATTGTAAAGGGGCACTCAAGCAGGGAGCAAAGATGTTCTGTTTTCACAAAGTTTTAAACCTAAGCTAGAAGTTCAATAGAATATTACACCATAAATTTACGAATGCCTTTCTGAAAGAAATTTTGCGTGTTCCGATGCTTGTACTCATCAGGTTGGTGCTGAATTATGAATTATATGGTTGCATATTTACTATGCAAACTTTCATCATTCAAAGCATGACAAATACTTTATTGAGTACATTCAGTCATATTCACATAATGATGATGGCTTGAGAAAGAAGACAGCAGGAAGTAAAACTATATATATATATCTGCTCCTAATTAACAAAAATATGATCAACACAAAATAAATGACAGCAAATAGCCAAGACACTTTCAAAGTAACAATTAAACAAAATAATTCAATAGAATGAAAAAATTTTTTCCAGTAATTCTGCTTTTATACAGTTTTTAAAAATACAAATAGACTGAGATGATTTAGTTTGATAATCTAGATGGTACAGTGATAAGAAGTGATTGGCTACAATGGAGGAAGGCTTTTGGCGAGCATGTGCAGATAAAATGTTGGACATTTAATACCGCAAAGTACAATGGAATAAAAACATTGTCCACACAATTTGGTTAAATGAAGCCTTCCTTCACAAAAAGAATAAACTCAACCTTTCAGATGCTCAGTGAGAATATAGCACCACCTAGAAGACCTGCGTTTACACTTTATACATGTGACAAGTTAAGCACGGATTTTTGAATATACTTTCTGCCTGTGCTTTGTTAAAAAAAAAAAACGGTTTAATTCTTTCACTTTACAACCCTCGTAAAGGAGGTATGGACCTAGAACTTCCAAACCTGACGCTCTCCGAGAGAGCAGGACGAGGCAACTCCTTGTGACGTGGAGGGCAACTGTGCTTTAGCGGAACCTCATTTTCAGCTTCGTTCAACAACGGCAGCTTCAGCATGATGGGAAACAGCCTGTATGGTAGACCAGAGTGGACATCATTTGAAAAGCATAAACAATAACGGCTGTCCTTTGTAATCGTTCAATCAATAATGAGTCAAACCTGTCCTTTAGGATCTTCATGAAGGTACAGAACAGTATACTAAAAAAGAAGATTGAATACTGCCTGAAGCAACACCAGGTCCAGAAAGCCAATTCTGGAGTCTTCTGAGACAGAAACTCCACTCTGTGTGGGACAACATGGGCAAATCGGTGGTTAATTGAAGCGGATCAAGTTGTGCCAATGCTGAAAGACGTTGTTGATACTTGCAAAAGACATTTTGTGGTTAAGGCACCACAAGGTACAAGAACAAACTCAAGATAGCATTCACACATCTGCCCTCGGGTATGAACTCTTTTTTTTTTTTTTCATGAAATTCTATTCACAATCTTGTCTCTTTTCTTGATGTGACAATATGCGAGTCTTTGGAAAGAGAAGCATAATGAACAACCAATCCCAAACAAGTTATGATCTTATCTGACTGAGTCACTTACAGTTGTGCTTGTAAGTTTACATACTTGGGCAGCAGGTCTTATACGGGTCTAGCTGCAGACGTTGGGCGAGTGGAGCTCCACCGGAAACACGTGACTTCTACGTGACTTTGAGCATTTTTTTTAAGCATTTATTTTTAAACAAATTAACAAATAGAGTAACTATTTAGTTAATTTGAACAAAACGGTATACAAAACACATAGAAAATTTGAATGTAAACAACATCAACAACACAACTCCATCGGAAACGCGCTGCCTCTGAACGAAGCCCGACGTACAGACAGACTTCACATAGTCAGTGCGTGTACAACGTCCTCAAATCAACCGTGATTTAAATGTCCATTTTCTTAACCGCTTGTCCACACAAGGGTCGCGGGGGGCCGCTGGAGCCTATCCCAGCTGGCTTCGGGCAGTAGGCAGGGTACACCCTGAACTGGTTGCCAGCCAATCGCAGTTTCAATTTGATTTATTTTTTTTAATATTCTCACAAATCCAGTGGCTGTGTAAACTTGATAGTAATAGCAAAAGTGATGGTTATGGTGGTCAGATTCTTACATTTCCTTGGTCTCAACCAGAGTCTGCAAAAACAGCGTCATACGTAGCACCAAGTAGGCTAAGAATCCAGAAGGTCCTAGCATGCTGCCATACATCGTCAGATTGCCCATCAGAACTGCAACACAAATACTCACATTTGACTGAAGTGTTCTTCTTGAATGTAGTTCAGGTAAGTGTAAAGGTATGAGCGCAATGCACACCATTCTGAAATGTGTCAAAAGTGAGAGGAAGTGTCAATTTCCCAGTTGTGGACTGAAGTTCTGCAGAGGTGTTCATCTGCATGCTTTGGCTGCCTTGGAACAATGACATCACATTTGTCTCCATTTCATCATCCTCTTCTTCCTCAAGAGTTGTCTCTGGGAATGTCGGTGGTTTAGTGCGACAGTAACTAGAGCTGTTTAGTTCTTGGGGAGTTGTGATCATGTTCATGCTTGGGACAAGCTCTGCATACAAGGAAAAAAGACAGTATAAGAAAAGCTTCTGTTTGCGTGCTCTTTCCTTCACAACGTAGTTGACCGACCATTGTTCAGAAGAAAATGAAAGGCATCTTTGTAGCCACTGTGGTAGGCTTGCTCCAAGATCTGAATAAAGAACAGATCATTTTTTGTTGTTGTATGAAATTATTGATCAATTTAAATTTAACTACAGCCCGCAGTTGAATCAGGGTTTCAAAGTCAAGGAAACCATCGTGTTAATCATTCACACAGGCAGCCGCCATTCTGCTTGGAGCACAGAAAAGAATCATTCAGTTAACACTCACCTCTGTATTGATGGGGTAGAGTGCATTCCAGAACCTTAGGGCATTGGCCAAATTGCCCTTCAAGTTGAGTCCAGTCACCACCATGTCCAACATATAGGCTTCGTCTTGGGGACAGATGTCTGTCTCTCCAGAGAATGGAGACACAGTTAGAGTACGGCTCGGTAGCGCCATAACCGGCTGTATCTGACTGAAACCTCCATCCATGTAGTACTGTAAGATAGGACAACATTGGCACATTACAGGAGACGCTTGACCTGTTTTTCGAAGTGCTTTAAAATACTTACTACTCCTTTGAGGGAGGGAGGCTGCATGCCGGAATATCCCGGAACAAAGCAGCTACAAAGCAGAGTCTGTGGTTGTGAATTGGAATGAAATATGTTAATTACTAAGAATCAACATATAAGGACAAACTGTACGACTCACCTGTATGACATCTTCTTTGGACTGGTACTCTGTTATAACAGTGTACTTGCCATCCTCCAGACGGGTCGCAGCCACGGCGAGACGGCCATTTGCAAGGAGATGCGCATCATGGGGAAGATATTTATGTAAGACATATTTTAACCAGTGTAGAATATCAACCGAAGGGTTAAATGCTCCAAGTGTGAAGGCCTTCGTCGCTTTGGCGAAGTGAAGCATCTCATTTCTCATCGTAACTGGGCATGAGATTAAGAAAAAATAAATGATACAATCATTTCTAACCATATAAAGCACATTCATATGAAAAAAAATAGAACCACTTACTCGGGTTTATTTCACAGACAACAGCAGCAGCTACCAAAGACCCCGCTGACGCACCGAGAATACACGGTGCCTTGCGCAGTAGCCACGGTGCGTTTCGTCGAAAGCACTCGGCAACCCCGCACTGGTAGGTGGCCAAGAAGCCGGATCCAGAGAAAGAAATTGATGAAGGTGCCTCGCGAAAATTCACGCTGGATTCCTCAAGAACCATTTTAAGGCTGTAAGTTTAAAAACTTAATATCTATTTCGGTGTTGATTAGTGGTCTTGGAGTGGCTGGGGAAAAAATTGTGTCTCACTCAGGGCTTTTATCCAGGGATAAGTAAAAGAAGGCTTTATAATGACGCCTTTTAAAAAGGTCTCAATTAGCCATAGCATGTTAGTCAGGCACATGTGATACTTACGAGCATACAACACCCTTACTGTCTATCTGTTCCTGGTTGATTCAGTTCAACAAAACCACTTCCCATGTGAAAACATTAGAGGAACGGTCTGAATTTAAGTCAAAAGATTGCATGTAAATCCTCAAGTGTACAAAACTTTTTTTATTGCTCTGCCAAAGCAGATGACACCTAGGATGCGTGATTATTCAACAGAAACTGTTAATGTGCCTCGTGTTCTAGTTAGTAGTTGCACACATTACACAAATGAAAAATTTGCATTTCAAAAATCTTGACTACTGTATTAATTATAGCTACAAATTACTGTAACAGGACATTTGCGAATTCTGGACAAAAATAGCGTTTCAGTGCTGAAATGTTGAATGGAAGAAAAAAAATGACAGCATGTGGAATGATGTGAAATGCTTAAGAATGATACTAAAAGATATATATATTTTTTTATTTTATTCTTTTAAAACATAAAAATAATGGAATGACGGACTGGAATCATTATGAGCCAGGCTGTGAATCTCGACTTCTTGTGTACTGAGCCACGGGTAATCTGCTGAAAGACATGAAATGATGTGGCATGATATTGAATAAAATGGAATGATATTGAAATAGTGTGATGTGATAATTAGTTTTATGAACTTATTTAGGTATACAGTACATTCTCTGCACTGCTCTGCTGGGACTTAAACCATTGACCCTTTGATCATTCAACAATCCCCTTTACTAATTGAGCCACTGCAGTCTCATCAAAAAACAGGAAATGATGTTGAGTGATTGAACGTCTGTCCATTGAAAATAAATATTATTTTTTATGAAAAAAAAATATGTATATTGTGGGGAAACTGTAAGTATTTGGATTAAGAAAAATAGTAGCTCGGTTGGCATGATTTTTTTTAAAAAACATGTTGAAGTATTATGGGCGTATATCTAGGACAAAAAAAGTAGAGCAGTAGAATTAAAATAAATGAAGAATAGGAATTCTGCACAGCAGAAAGTGACTGAACTGGACAACAATCATGAAAAAAAGCAACTCCTGTGCACCAGGTGACTTTCATGCATATTAATCAACTCTCTGCAATTTAAAAACTGCAGCCTCTCGAGTTCTTATCGCGAAACAAGGTTTTGAGGCTCCACATAATAACCTCTCAACTTTTTTTGCTTTTTCATCCACACATACATATGAAATTTGAAATATAGTACAGTAGAGTATAATTGTAAAACGCAGTATGTTGACTGTATTTACTGTATTGTTATGGCTAGCTGTCCCTTCTAAAATAGTGGAGACTGGTTGGATTTTTCTGCAAAGGCTTCGGCCTTCCTGGGTGGAGTTTGCATGTTCTCCCCGTGCTTGCGTGGGTTTTCACCGGGTACTCCGGTTTCCTCCCACATTCCAAAGACATGCATGGCAGGTTAATTGAACACTCCAAAATTGTCCCGAGGTGTGATTGTGAGAGTGGTTGTTCGTCTCTGTGTGCCCTGCGATTGGCTGGCAACCAGTTCAGGGTGTACCCCGCCTACTGCCCGAAGCCAGCTGGGATAGGCTCCAGCACCCCCCGCGACCCTTGTGAGGAAAAGCGGCTAAGAAAATGGATGGATGGATGGATGATAGCAAAATTACTTAGCCATCATGACAAGCTTGAGAGTCACACCAAAATAAAAAAAATGTATACACACTTTTGATCCTGTTCAAATTTGAATATTTATTTAAACAACAGCGATTAAAGTTAGTATTATTGATGGACAGGAGTTATAATGTACTGCATATGTATACCACAACAAACATTCTACATACTTCTCATCCGCAACATATTACAATTTCCTGCCCATACCTGCAAGAGAATTTTAACACATGACTCTTCAAAAATGTACAGAATTACTGTATTCTTTTTCTCCGAAATAGTGTTTGCTGTAATTAAAGTATTGATTCACAGGGGGAATAAAAGATTACAGTGCTTGACTTGTGTTACACAGCACTTCTTTTATCTCACCGGGGGGGGTTGTTCAGTTGGAGAACACTCTGGAGAGGTACGATAAGGTGAAACCTCAAAACGTTCCTCGCTCAATTCAGATGAAGGACTGCTGTCTGGAAAGTTCCCGTCCTGAAGAGGAGAGTGTACCGGACACTCAAAGGAGTCATGCAGCTCTTTCCCAATATCTTGTGGTGTTTTCAGAAACCTAAGGAGAGACAAAAATAACATTTTTACAGTTAACGATGTGATCCGAATAAGAGGGAAAATGACAAAGAGTGACAAATGGAAGGAAAAAGAGACCTGAAGAGGAATTTGTGTCCTCGCTCCTTTTTGATGATGTTGAGTTTGTAATAGTGCCTTAGAGCTCGAGACATTTTCTCATAGGTCATATTGTCTCGGTTCTATAGAGGACATGAGTCATAGTTAATGCGGCAGGGTGCAACTTTTCAAATTTGAAGAGCGCACAACTTGTGATTGCTCACCTTGTGGTGTCCCCACAGACCTGCAAGCCCGTTGGGATCCACAACCCTGAACACCCGGCTGTCACGGTCTTCCCATCTAATGTATTCTTGATATTGGTCATCACACAGCATCTTATAGACGTACTCCCACAGTCGCCGGCACTCTGCTCCAATTAAATAATACAAATAAAAAAAAAGTCAATGCAACACATGCAAGTATCATCATTACAGAGACAGCCCTCAAATAAATACGAAAAGGTGCCAAATTACGACCAAGTGTTACATATTTTAGTGAAGTGAAACTCAAACCCAGTCCGTCTGGTCGGAAGATGAGTGTTTATCTGACTGAGCTGTTTGGCCAGTGATTGTTTTAGTGTTGCCTTTTCCTAATCTCAACCATTAGTGTCCCATGTAAAGACGTATCGTGTACTGTACAACTTCACTGAAAGCCTAATGCTCACGTCAACTATTAGTCCGATGGCTAAGTGACATACAGTACATGTCAAGACTAAAAATAACACTAAGAACACGACTGGCCTGTTAGCTGAGTAACATAAAAGATAACACAGCCATTTAAAAAGAAGTATGACGTCAAAAACACAAATACATAATATGAACGCAGTCTGCCACAACAATAGCATATAAAAAAAATACTGATATTACATTTAATATGGGTTTTCCATGAAAAAGGAGGAAAAAGCAAACATTAAAAAAAAATAATAATTAAAGTCGGAAGCCAAGGTGTGTTTACCAAAACAACTGTGCTGCCAAATGGTTGTGAAACAGCTTACAACTTACAACATTCTGCAAATAGCATGACAAACTGAAACTGACAAACCCCGCATTGAGATCAGCGGGGCTATTTTTTGGTGTACTGCGTGTGGATTCAATCGCGTTCTAGCCTATTTATAAGTAGGTTATTATGATTTGTGATGTGTGTCCCCCCTGTCTAAATTGGTTGATTGTCATTCATCTGCACCAATGTATTTTCATTTTCTGTACTAGCAAAACTTATTACACTCAGTACCACCCCAAAATATATTAAGCGCTCCAAGTCACCACGCCACCCTGATGACCAAAATTAAAATAAAGTAGCATAGTAGACCTACTTGTTAAAAATAAATAAATAAAATAAATAAATAAATAAATAAAGTGCAGCAGGGGTTTTATTCTATATATACAGTGATACTCGGTTATGGTGCAGTCCTAGCCAAGCCTTGTTTGCATGACTTGATGAAGGTTTCTTGGATGAAACCAGAACCAGTCCAGTTACGACCCGATTCGATGCCTCGAGCATAAAATGACCTGGCGAATTAGAACATACACAAGCGCGCTCTCTGTCTGCTCCTCTGTCCTCGCCCCTCGACTTCCCCAGCCAATCGCAAATCAGACTTGGTGGGTTGCTTTTAAGGCAGTGCTTCCCAATTGCTGTATTTTTTTTTAAATTCAATGATTATTCCGCATAACACCAAGGGGAGCCCCGCGTTGGTATGCGAAATAATCATCATAATCATGTTGACAATCTATAAAGTTGGAGTCACTTTGGCGTTCACACACAACTTTTTATTTGAGTTTGAATATTTGATGCGTGTTTTATTATGAAGAAACTTTGGCCTTACCTGGCAAGCGACCATCGGGTCTGTGGATTTGTCGTTGAGGTTTCTCTCTGTATGTCAAATTGAGAGGTTCCTCTTTGAGCGTTACAATTTCATCTTGTTTTTTGTGGAGAGAAAGAAACAGAGAAGCAGGCAGAAGAGGGGCAAAAGTCACAAATACGTCACAACCGTTGCTGAAATTGAAACAGTAAAACTTTTAAGCGCTTTGGAAATCTGAGCAGCTGTGGAGAGTAAAACTGAAAGCAAAAGTCTTTAGAACAACCGAATGTTGTTGTTTTTTTAGCGAATGTGTGCAGTACTATTAACTGTAAAGCTATTTGTGGCTAGAAGTTGTGACATTACTGGTTTCGCAACCATGCTGGCATGTATCCCTCCTCCTACAGTGGAAACCAACCACCTTCTTTTTTTTTTTTTACTGGGAATTGATAGTGAATGTGTAGAGTGTAGACTGATTTACTTTCACACAGGTTTATGGCGAGTTATAAATTCAGAACAGCACACAATTTAGAGGGGCCTGTATGTGACAGTTTTGACAGTTTTACTTGTCATGTTAGTAATCAAACAGCTACAGTATTATGTAGCGTTAAAGTTTTATGAGAAGCGCACAACATCAAACTATAAAAAAAAAAATCTGATTGTTTGTTTTATGTTTGCACAAGAAGTATTGAACAAACCTTTCTTTCAAGTGATCTCTAGGGGCAGTTTTTTTTTTTTGTTTGTTTTTTAAATCAAGCCATGCAGTACATTTTAATGCAACTGATCATAGCCATATTAGCGTGTATTTGAAGGCAACACACAATGCATGTCTGACCTTGCGTGTTGTCTGAGGAGGGCTTCAGGGACTCTTCAGTTTTTGGTACAGCCATCTGGGGCCTGACTGTTCTTTGGATGTGAGACCTATTTTGGGGTACAACACTCCTCCGTTGCTTTATCACATACTGCAGGATCTCATACAGAACATCACCTGCAGACAAACGTGGTAAATATGCTGGTGTGAAAAAAGTCAGTCATGCGTGCAGAAGATCTATCTTCAGCAATACCTGAGCTTGGGCAGCGGTGTTTAAAGTCCTCCTTAGTGAGAAGGCACAGGGCTCGGCCATTCATTTCAAAGCGTGCCTTCTCGGGTCGCCGTAGTGAGTACTCCTTGTGAGCCCAGTGAAGCCAGAGGGAAACATCATCCCTATTCCACAAATATGGATTTATTCCTGCTGGGAGAAGATGCACATAAGAGTCAATTTAAAAAATTGAAAAAAAAAGTGCCCTGACTTGTTGCGTCTGGGCCAATCCAGAATTGGAGGACAATTCATGCATTAGGCTTTTTGAAAAATTACCATTTATTTTTTTTACATTTTCTGTTGTGAAGTAAAACATGTAAGAAGCCATCATATAATTTAATTTGTCCATGTCAATGGTTCACTTTTAAGGGAATATTTAATTTTGTATCCTGTATTTTGCTATATTTGCCACAGCCTGACATAGAAATTAGAAAAACATATAGGCCTTTAAAAATTATAATAATAATAATAATAATGAATAAATCCTGTAATAAACGTTTGATTTATTTTGAATATGATTCTATTTTTAGTATTATTTTAATTACAGAAAATCTAATCACTGCAAATCACTGCTAATGTTCAGAGTTTTTCTAAATGCATGCTAGCAGTGTTAGTGCTATTAATTTTGGTTAGAAAACACTTTGATATTATATTGGCTTTTCTTTTTCTGACAAAATAACTAAAACGGATGCATTGATTTGAGTGGCCCATACTATTATGGCTGAAATTTGAAACCTTGAACGGGTTAACTACGTAATGTAGCTAGCTCATTTTTTTTTCTTGTATGGCTATAATAAGATCTTACTCGCAGGGTTGTATGTATGTTGAGAGACACAACTTAAGCGCACGCTACTATTTAAAATAAGTGTGCTGCTAAAGCAAAATGTTTTAAAAATTACAAGGAAGACATATATTAACAAAATCATACCAACAATATAATTTATTTAAAATTTATTTTAAATGTTATAGTTGATATGTAAGTTTGTCATCAAGAAAGAAGGACAAGAGAGAAGAAGAAGAAGGAAAAAATGTTTTTAGATGATGCTCAGGAGGTATTTGGTATTTGAAATTTAGGAATAACTTTTGTTACATCTACAGTTGCATATTGTCTCAGTACACTTTTACTGTTTGTGTATTTTGTTTATGCATTATGAGGGTCTTGAACTTGGAAGGACAGAAAATTTTCTACCAATCCTGGAATATGCCATGTAAGTTAAATAACTGGACTTACGTAGCTGTCCGGGAAGATGCCACAGGTCATCCTGTGTAGGAGGGCTGATGTTTGGAATCTTGTCTGGTGAGACTGGGGAGTGATGCCCACTGATTTTTGTTTCATGCATTAAAGTGGGTGAACTTCTTTTTCTTTGCTCCTCCTAAAACAAAATATTCCATATTAAAATATAATAATAATAATAATAATAATAATAATAATAATAATAATAATAATAATAATAATAATATCTGTCCATAATTGCAAAAACTGTGACAGGTAACCTCTTCAAACCAACACATTCCCAACGGGTGTCCCCTGAAAAAACTTACTCACCTTCACCAACAGTGACATGGACATGTTAAGGATGGAAATATCCGTTTGCGGCTGCCCCCAAAGAAAGAAATAAGCGAACAAGTACACAACTGAAACAACTGGACACAACTAATTTGTTTTCAGAGAACAGTAAGTAGCTCTACTATTTTCGTGTTCAACTCTTCCGGGAAATGAAAAACGAAAGAAAGACAATCCTTGAGTCAACTGCGTGTGCGCAGAACATCCTGATTGGACGAAACAATCCATTCATCTCAGCGCATTTTTACACAACACTTCACAAAACACAGGATTTTTTTTTAATGGTGAATTTTAACGGTAAGTTGAATGACTACAAGAAGAAGTGCAGTCTCCAGGTAAACAGTTAGCTTTTTTCACGACCTTAAAGAGAGTACGTTCGGCTTTAGACAGTAGATGGCGCTTATGTTCACAATTCGGGTAAACATTTACCCCATTATTAAACCGAAGAAGTGCATCTGATGACGTTTTGAGAGGGAAACATAAACGAAGCAGCGCTGCTGATAGTCAAAAAGTGACAAAAGCGGACAAGAGGGGAAATACGCGTAGTATTGTCGCATCAAGTAAGCTGCGTGTGTACTTTTTTTCCATCATCAACCTGGTTATCGATGGCGCAATGACATATTTGTTAGACTTCGCTCACTCATTAGCAAACAAAACCTAGCTACCTAGTGTTTTGCAGCCTGTGAGTAACTACGTATGTCGATGAAAATACCGCGTAGTAGTCTAAACACCCAAGAACACGTACACAAGATACATATTTAAAGTTAATTGACATTCAATTTGTTGAACAGAATGCAGAGAGCCTCCCGTTTGAAGAGAGAACTTGTCATGTTGACAACCGAACCACCTCCCGGGATCACATGCTGGCAGATAGAAGAACGCATTGACGACTTGCAGGCCCGTAAGTACTTTATTAATAGATGTAATACTTTTACAAAGGGTGCACTTTTTTCAAGTTCACCAATCAATATTATTGGATAATTTTGCCTTGACCGGCAACTCGCCACCGAGCTTTTTTTTTTTTTTTTGCCGTCAGTTACGTCAGAATTACACGTGAAAATTCTGCGCCAGTCTAAACCGATCCATCGACATAATTCCGGTTCTGGTGTCCTTGCACTGGCTCCATATTCATGTGAGGTTTCAGCACATTTTAACCTCACTTGCTGGATCTCTTGTCCTGTTAGGTCACCGTGGTCTGCTGACCTATTTGTCCCTCATCACACAAGATGACAAAATAAAAGTGTTAGAGATGTGCAGTTAGTTGCCCCCAAATTATGGAATATCCAATCTAACTTTATTTGTAAAGCACTATAAACAGTCGGCCAAAGTGATGTACACAAATACAAGAAAATAGCACAAAATAGGCAACATTAAAAATAATGCAAACGATAAAATAATAAAACAGTAAAAGGCACAGAAAACTAAAGTAGTAACAAAGTCAGTCTCAGTGAAAATAAATTCGTTTTTATTTTAGCAATAACAGAAAAAATAGGTCAACAGTTCAACAAAGCACAGTATTTGTTTTGACAGTTATTCCAGCAAGATTAGATTGTTTTGCCTATTTTTCTTGTATGAACAGTGTAATGTTTGTGATTCTGTATTTTAACTTTTAAGAGTCCATTGCGAAAAGTGCTATGTGAAGTAAACACAAAAAGTTTACACAGACCTGTTCAAATGCCAAGATTTTGTGATATAGAAAAAAATGGGACCAATATATATAATTTAAAAAATATGTACACAATGTATCTTAATTAAAAAAAATTCTGGCCATAACTTTTCCTCTCACCTTCTCGGACTAATTTGGGAGTCAGGTTTGACCCCCATTGACAATTATATCAGCCATATTTGCAAAACTTCTTTCTTTGACCACCCTAATATCGCCAAACTCCGAGTATCCCTCCCGTGCCCTGCTGTAGAGAGGCTCGTCCATGCCTTTGACACCTCCAGGTTGGACTGCAATTACATACCACTCATCAAGATCCTTGGCAAGAGCCTGCAAAGGCTCCAATATGTCCAAAACAGCGCTACTTGGGTCCTGATGAGAGTGCGTAAAAATGAGCACATCACCCCCATCCATTGCAGTCTGCACTGGCTCTCCATTCACCTCCGCATCATATTCTAAATCCTTCTTCATCACTGTCTGTATGGTTTAGCCCCCACCTACCTCATCAATCTGCTCAACCCACATACCTTAGCCAGAACCTGGTCCGGCCAATTGCACCATCTGCGACCGCCTAAGACGCAGTTCAAGACCATGAGCGACCGGGCCTTCGAGACACCCTCCCTCACCACCTCAGGGCTCCACAGACGGTGGATGCTTTTAATAAAAGGACTGAAAACCTTACTTTTTCAAAAAGCTTTTTCTGGCTGATTTTATCGCGTTTTATCTGTTGTTTGTTTATTGATTTGCACCTTGAGATTTGTCTCCAAATATAAAGTGCATTATCTGTTAGGATCCAGCATGCATCTTTTGACACACCACTAGATTTCAGCCAAATTTTCAAACATTTAACATCAATTGGGTCCTTTTATCCCTCAGGTTTTAATGTGCTTGCCTTTTCCACTTTTCTGTTGTTTACAGAGATAGTAGGTGGTTCGGGAACTCCTTATGAAGGTGGAGTCTTTTCCCTGGAGATCAAAATCCCAGAGAGGTAACATTTGTGAGATTTAAACATTACAAATCACTGTCACCCAATTGAGACATAAATAACGGCCGCATTTTTTTTTTTTGTAGGTACCCGTTTGAGCCCCCCAAAATGCGATTCTTGACTCCCATCTACCACCCAAACATTGACACTGCAGGGCGTATCTGTTATGAGGCTCTTAAACTACCCCCAAAGGTTATAACAAACTGGAGGGGAAAAAAACAGTTGTGTGTTCGTGTTCTTGTTTAGGTGGATTGCAATATTTCTTGTCTATGTTTCATCAGGGAGCCTGGAGGCCCTCCTTAAACCTTTCCACGCTTCTTACCTCCATCCAACTTTTGATGGCTGAACCAAATCCAGATGACCCTCTTATGGCTGATATAGTGAGTTGTGTTTAATGTAGTGTAGTTTCAATAACAATAATTCTGCTTCCATTTACATATTTTGTTGACATATAATTTTTGGTCTGTTATCTTTAGTTCTACTTTCAAATACGCAGTTTAATTGTCTCTTGGTTAAAAGTGGTATCACAGAGTCTGTGACAACCTTATGATTCTCAAGATTTAAAAAAATATATATATTTTTTGTAGCCTTGCATTATAGAGAACATGTGACACTTTAGAGTTGTGTAATAGAACAAGTGCACAGTGTAGCACAGCTTTACATGTGTTGTTGGAATGCAGGCATCAGAGTTCAGATACAACAAACAGCTGTTTACACAGAAGGCCAAGAAATGGACAGAGGAACACGCTGTTCAGAAGACGATGGTAAGGTTGTTAATTCAGTCGAGTTAAATTTGATTTGTTTAATGCTAAATCGAAACATTTTCTTAAGCCACTTCTCATAAGAAGTAGGGAAGGATCACCGTGTTTATGCAATAATGAGCACCTGTTAATATTGATTGCTACAACTACTATTAATGACGGTAACACAAGACATCTCTTGAGCAACTGTTTATTTATTGGACGTTTACATTACACTTTGAACATTTAGTTGGTGATCAGATTACAAATTAGCGTACATCTGTCTGTGTTAGGGGATCTTGGAGAGCAGCCACACAGACAATGTGCCAAATCAGAATGCACCACCACGCAAAAGAGTGTCTTCTGGTGCAGAGCAGGAGCGGTACGAGCTGGCAAAGAGAAGAGCTGTATAGTTTCACCCACATGCTTTTGTGACACTTTTCAGTTTATTTGCATGGTTTTAATTATTCAATTGTTCATTTAAGATGTATATACATATTTATGTCTGCTTGTGTTTTAATAAAGAGTATATTTCACTGTGGTGATGTGTTTTAAATAGTAAAAAGTGATTGCTGTACACAATATAAGGATGACTTTATTCAGACATATGCTTTTCACTTGTATACAATAGTATGTACAACCTACATAGCAACTTAGCAACAAATGTTTAGTTTGAAACAAACTATAAATTTATATTTTAAAATACAAATGTTTTGTTTGAAACACACTATGGTTTTATATCTTAAAATACAGAATAATATATTTGGTGTTTTATCATAGGAAAAGAGAAACATTTAAAAGCTTTAGTAAGTCAATACTAGGGATGCACCAATACCACACTTTTTTTTTTTCTAGACCAAGTACAAAAAATAGCCTAATTGTTTGAGCACTACTTGTACATACAGTAGATGTTAATGCCATTGTCTTGCAATTGTGAACATGTTTTCATCAAATGGTTAGAAATAGAAACATAAACTTTTCTTGACCCGACATGTTTCACTCAAATATAACCATTTTAAAAGCAACTCTAACATCCAACTGCATGTTTTTCTAAAGTTTGTCTGACTCTTGCGGCTGCCGCACGTTTCACTTAGAGCGCAACACAATGCAGTTCAGTTCTCAAAACTGGCAAGACAACTCAAGTGACGTGTTAATTACACAATTTCTTCTCTATCTTTATGCTGTACTCTGTTTTAAAAAAAAAAGAGGAAGGATTAAGTTTTTAAATTTATTATTATTATTTTATGACGGGTGTTATGTGTTGGCTCTAGAATTGCCAATGTTATCCAAGTAATGGCAGAGAGGATGATCAAAGGAACCACTGAGTTAGTGATCCATTCAGTTTCACGGCATAGGTCCATTTGCACTTAGACTTGATTGGATTAATGTCAGATTATATACCGTAGATATGTTACTAGTGGGTTCAACCAGGCAGCCTGTTGGGCGGAGATGGGTCGCCACTAATTGGAAACGTGAGCTGGGTTTAGAGTTTAGACAGTCGTGAGACAGGTTAGTTTGACCCTACTGATGGCGCCATTCACGGCAGGAGGGTGACTATTAACACCCAATGATGTGTTGCACCGTCCCCAACATCACCCAATACTGGTATCTGTGCATCTCTAGTCAATACCATGCTAGTTTGGAGGTAGTTACATTTCATATACTGTACACATTGTTTGTCTACCCTTAAGTATCCAGATAAATCACTAAATCTCAATCAGACATGATTTTTTTCCCCACATTTTGTGGAGTTGCTATTTGATGTTTAAGATGGAACAAAATTAATTACATTTATAATAATTTGTTACACACATTTAAATTTGTTATCTTACTCCGGTTAATCCTGACAATGCTTGATAATTAATCCCTTCATTGTCAAAGAAATTGAAAGTAGGAATAGACACAAATACAGTTAATTATAACCAGCCAAATGTGTAACTTTGAACCTGCATGCCTGTGATCAGTCACATTTCGACATAACATTTATAACATATAACTCTCTTCTAGATATATTTAAAGTCCACATTGCTGCAAGTTCTCCAAGGTGTCCTAACTTTAATGGATGTATTCCAGCTTTTACTGGATCTGTTTTGAAGATAAGAACGTCTGAGACTGATACAGTCCACTGGATAGGTGCTACAATTGTCCTTTGTATTTGCATAATGGTATTTTAATTCCTTATTGTAGCGGGAACTTCTTGTTGCACTTTCCCTTTTTGGAGACACTCTACCACTCGTTGCTTCTCAAGAGTACTAATCTCTTCCATGTGGTCTCAGTAGGTTCTTTGTCGACTTGGGCCCAGGACTGGTTTTCCTGCCACTCTACATGAGGCCCAGTTTTTCAGGCGGTTAGCTTGGTCCTTTATGGATTTGGAGCAACATAGTCGGTCATGGTTGAGCGATGCATCGGGCAGTTGTGAATATCTTGATGCAAAGTCATAGGACATCCTTTGTTGTCAAAGCTCCCTTGTTTTCTTAGTCGTTCTTTACCTCTGACAATGGGTGTCTGGCAAGAGATTAGAGGAACTGAGGAAGTAGATGAGCACTGGGACAATCGAACTGGGTCCAGTTGAGAGTGGACAGAAGAAGCCCTTCTACTGTACAGGTTGTCGTCATCAGCGAGAGACAACTGTGTAGATGTTTCAGAGCAGGAGCTCTTCTCTGTCTCCACAGAAACCAAAGAGTCTATGGTGCGGTCACGGCGAAGCTGAAGAGGCGCTTTTGGGCGATACCAGAAAAAATACTGGGAGTGGTGTCGTGTGAAAAGGAGGAAGAGTAGGGGATTCAGGCAAGCAGGTAGAGGCTGAAGAAGCAAAATGATTGATTTGAGCACCTCCTCGCCGAGAGATAAGAGTCCCAGGAGTGAGCAGATGGAAAAGAAAGCTACTGGCACATATAGGAGGCCATTTGTGAATATTAGCCAGGCAACATGTTTGATCATAGCACAGTCCCACAGGCCCTCACATTCCCCTCTAAGTAATTCCCAGTATAGTCGGATGTATGAACATGTTACTATGAGTAGGCACAGGGTGTTCATCATAATCAGCACTAAGGGAAAGGCCAAGGAAGTTGGTAGCTGAGAGGTTGAAGGTGGTAATGGTGTCGGTAGACAGAAAGGTGAGGATCCATACTCCCCAATTCCAATCAAAGGAAAACAAGCTAGGATGAGTGAGAGAGTCAGACATAAAAGTGCAAATATACGCACACTTCTCAGTGAGGGTGGTTTTCCGTAGCTGCGGGCACATGTCACACTTGCTCCACATTGCACAGCTGCCAGCGTCAGCAACAACACGCTTGCCTCAGAAGCAAGCACCCATACCCATCCTGT
Source organism: Vanacampus margaritifer (assembly GCF_051991255.1). NCBI lineage: Eukaryota > Metazoa > Chordata > Actinopteri > Syngnathiformes > Syngnathidae > Vanacampus > Vanacampus margaritifer. Next base: position 5,088,793 of record NC_135432.1, on the reverse strand, counting down.
CACCTGACATCCGGGGCCTCCTTGCCAGGGGGCACCATGTTGGCTAAAGTCTCCCATTGTTAAAGCGTCCACAAGGGCCAGTGTACTTGTACAAACACCTGTCAGCAGATTAGAGGCACCCATGCAGGCCACTGTGAATCTTAGTGGCGACAGGGAGCAGAGGGAGCTGAATAGAGAAAGCAGCAATAGTGAGTTTCCCAGAAGAGACACCAGGGAGATGGTCCATAGGCCGACACGAACCAACCAGCTTCCCATCAGAGAGTCACAGGGACGGAAAGGACCTGTGACACCAAAAATATCCAATCCATTAGTATTACAACCAAATCTATCAGTCGATCACAGCTAAACTGTCTCCTAGCAGAGTTCAACGAAATAAAACTGTGTTCTCAAACTATGATTTCATTGATGCAAATTCAGACCTGGTGTGGGAGTGCAGTGGACACTGGACTGAAGTTTTGACTCCTCTATTTCAAGCTGGAATTCCTCCAGGTCGGGGTCATCTGCAATCATGGGAATCAACATTTAGAATTCCATAGCCTGGTTTCCAAATCATACGTACAAATTTACATAACCAGATTGATTGTAAATATTTACCGTATACACAGTGAAAAATGGCACTGCTGTTTCGTGAAATGTGTATTATTAAATTTTTGAAATTATTTTCAGACGGCTTAACATGTACTTACATTGTGTGTCCGCTTGATGTGGGTAAATGGAAACAGTTCTCTTGTGAAGGTCATCATCAGCGTTGCTTTGATCAGTGTCCCACTGGTTGATTGACTTGTAGCTATCACAAGAACCATACACACAGCACTGGTAGGCATATGGCATCTCAATAACCCTGTAACAGACAGCAAAGCTAAATGATTCGGAATCAGCAATAATGCTACATAGAGTTAAAAAGACAAGTTTACAAAAAATGGGATGAAGTCTCATGACTGCTACATAGCCATAAGCAAGGTCTGCCTCACACAGAGCGACATGGCCTAAACATGGCTGACCCGGAAAATTGCGTAAAAAAAAAATATCATTGATTCACACCCGCATATCACGTGATTAACTCTTTCACATATACCAACGTGCTGCAATGAAAAAACTGTGACCCCTGGTGTGTGCGTGTGTGAAAGTTCATGCATTTTGGGGACCGACACTTAATGCTTAGCCACAGAAACACATGAAATTGTACATGGAGGCAAGTATTGCAGTTACTTACACAGATTCACCTTTCTTTTTTTTAACAATATAAAAAATATATAATTTTATTTTTTGTAGGGGGAGTCAATCCCCGTTTTTCATTGAAAAAACTTATTGGTAGTATATCCCCGATTATTCAAGAATTTCGGGGGGACTCTCTATCCCTCTCGCTCTCTTTCTTTTTCTCTTTCTCTCTCTCTTCAAAGCATTTGAATGGGTGTCAGTTCTGTCCCCCATGAAAAGCCAGGGTCCACTGCATATATACCTGTACTTGCCGCGGCTTGTCGCTTGATACCCAGAAATCTAATTAAGCATGTTTGATTGTTCAATACATCTGCGAAATTGTTACGCAATTCACCTGTGATTCAAATTTCAAATTACCTCATACGAGGAAAGTGATCAGGGTTGAAGCCATCGTATAATTCAATGTTTCCCCTGAGCTTGAGATGGGTGAGACCTGCCAGTCCTGTAGATGGCACTGAGCTAAGCCTGTTTTCAGTCAGGTCCCTGCGATGAAAAAAAAACAAACAAGAAACATATGGCTGGATGTCTGAGCAATCCAGGTCAATTTTAAGTGCACAAAGATGTATAGTATGTTCCCTGTGGGCTCTGAAATGTTTATAAACCGCGTGTTGGAATTCCATGATAGCAAAGATCTTACACAAGGATCACGCATAACAGGAGGACACATAATTAACTGACATGTATCCTCATGTGTTACTTACAATTTGACCAAAGATTTCAAAGAGGCAAAGGCATCTTCATGGATCCACTCTATCTTGTTCCAGCTCAAATCTCTGACAAAAAGTAAACAAAATAAAACAGGAATTATATTTTGAATACAGTGCGTCTCTGGCCAATAGATGTCAGTAAAGATGCACATTAATCCCCATTGCCATTGAAACCCTTTTAAGCCTTAAATTCCCTTATTGGACTACAGTATTTATCTAGTTGTCTGCCTGTCAAACATAATCAATTTGTTTAGTTGTGTAAAATAATGTATTTTATTTGAAAGGCCTGTAGAGATTAAACTGTTAAACAGTTTAATGGAGTTCTGCCCTGCATTATGCAGTTCCAAATTAAACATAGCCTGTGTGATATATCAAACCGCCATGAAATAAATAAATAAATAAATAAGGTTTTTCTCATACTTACAATGTTTTTAGAGAGGCGAGCTGCTCGAAGGTACTGGACTCTAGCCTTGTGATTTGGTTATGCTGAAGCCCACTGTTGAGAGAAATGCAAGCCATCTTAAGTGAAGTGTGATTTTGTGAATATCATTTTGTGGGTTGCGGGTGGTGATCACTCACATTTCTTCTAATGCAGAACAGTGGTAAAAGCTTGGCAGATGCTGGATTTGGTTGTATGACAGCTCCCTAACACCACACAAAAACACTATTGATTTTAGGGTATAATGCTCATCATTTGACTTTTCTCTTTGTTTGTGTTTACATTATGTATACTTACAACACTCTGAGGCGAGGCAGCTGTTCGCAAAGATCTAGAGGGAGAGTCGAGAGACCCGCCTGAGTCAGTGTCCTAGAGTGAGAAAGACAATCCTCTCAAACAAGTGACAGCACTTTCTAATGAGCCTAATGTAGTCAGACAGGAAATTTTGCTCAACCAGCCATTGATTTTTTTGAGTCTTTTCCCCTTGAAACCTGCATGTTCATGCCAATATCACTATCTATGCGTGTTTCATTCTTGCCTGGTGCCAATTTTGTGTCATGGTAAATGGTATTTCATTTATATAGCGTGTTTCCACCTTTACAAGCCCCTCAAAGCGCTTTACATTCGACTACTCATTCACCTACTGACGACGTAGCATCAGGAGCAACTGGGGGTTCAGTATCTTGCTCAAGGCTACTTTGACATGGTTACAATGGCATGGGATTGAACCCACAACCTTTGTGTTAGGAGACGACCACTCTACCACTGAGCAACGCCGCCCCACGTCATGTTGACTAGGGTTGCTCCGATCAGGTTTTTATGCCGCCAATAATGATCTCATCTATGAGTTAAGATTTGCAGATTACTGCCGGCACCGATCATATGGATTAGCTGTACATTTTTAAATTTTATTTTAGAGCTGCATTGAACGATTATTTCTTAATAATCTGTTAATCTGTCATTTTTTTCCATTTACCCCATGAATCAGCCCAAAAAAATACTATACTTTCATACTTTTATTAAAAAACAGAACATTATTTGAAATTGACAAGAGAAGGAAAATGCACAAATAAATTATGATTCAGTTACTGTTTTAGTCGGTAACATAAGGAAATAGGCAAAAATGTAGTAGATAAAAGCAGATGGTTGTAAATGTGTTGTTTGCTTCCATGGAGGGATGCAAAATGAAACAATATTTAGTGTTGAGAGGTATGTAACCTTTCTAATAAAAAGGAGCAAACTTAGAGGATGAGACACCTTCTTTAAGGAGACTTTCCATGTGAGAGTACAGTTTGGTGGAGTCCTGGCAGAGATGCGTTTGTGAACTATTTGCAACCAGGTAGCAGGGCTCCAAGTGAGACAGCAGGTGGCAGAACCCGGTGTCTTTCACCACTTAGAAAGGCTAATCAATTTATCCGATGAGTTCAAATATTGTTAGCCCATGTTCTTCCAAGTATTTGTTCTTTAATAGACTTATTAATTTGCAGGAAACATCCACACGGCAGACATTTGTTTGGGTTTGCCGCTACCATGCACTTTTGCAGTGTGGGGGAAGGAGAGGTTGGTCTACATACAGGGTGATCTATTTTTGTGATCAACAATGAAAAGCATTGACCAACATACCCGTATACCAATCGTGTTTTTCTATGGAAATCAGACAATCATGATTGGTGGCCAATTGATCAGAGCACTTCTACGATTGACAAATCTGGGGGTTAACTCTCTCTTGCATTTCATTCTTTGGTTCTTCGGCCCTTGCAACACCATTTGAGCCGGTGGTGGGGGCAATGGCTTGCTCACGTGTGGCTTAACAGTAGCAAATTTAGCATCCCCCCAACATCTAGTTGCTATTTTCACAAATATGTCTGTAGGACTTGAACACATGTTCTCCGATTCCAAAGTCCAAATCCTTTCAGACTGAGCTACTGCCGCCCCAATTGGCCAGAGTCACAATTGAACCATAAAATAGTAAGGTTGGGCGTGCCCGGTGGATGACTAGTTAGCATGTCCGCCTCCCAGTGCAGAGGACGTGAGATCGAGTCCGGGCTTCGGCCTTCCTGGGTGGAGTTTGCATGTTCTCCCCGTGCTTGTGTGGGTTTTCTCCGGGTACTCCGGTTTCCTCCCACATTCCAAAAACATGCATGGCAGGATAATTGAACTCTCCAAATTGTCCATAGGTGTGATTGTGAGTATGGTTATTCGTCTCTGTGTGCCCTGCGATTGGCTGGCAACCAGTTCAGGGTGTACCCCGCCTACTGCCCGAAGCCAGCTGGGATAGGCTCCAGCGACCCTTGTGAGGAAAAGCGGTTAAGAAAATGGATGGATGAATAGTAAGGTTGCTGTTTTAGTGAGTATACAGTAGTACAACCAGCTAACTACCTGACCAACCATTGGATGGAACCGTACCTTCCCCTTCAGAATAAAAAAATGATCTAATTGTTTTATCCTATGTCATCCTCTTAACCAGGAAGTGCTGTTATTAATGATTCAACCTGGGTGTATGTGCCATTTTATTTTAGATTTGATACGGCTGTGTTATTGTGAGTGCAGTAACTGTTAAAGGGAGAAACTCACAAAACTTCCAGGCTGGTTGTTCCTTTCAGGTCAGGAAAGTTTTGAATTAGGGTGGCTCCATTCAGAGAACTGCAGGAGAAAAAAAAAAGGCGTAGTGACCGAAAAGTGCTCACTTTCACTCATGCACACATATGTTTGTCCACCAGACTGTATCTAACAGCTCATTTCAACCATAACATTTTCATCCAACATCAATATGGGCTGTTTTGACTGTCTTACTAGACATCATAAATCACACCATTTAACATGTTCTTACAACAACTCTCTCTTACCACAACAGGACACAGAACAGCAATATGCTAACACAACATCATTCAGTGGGCCATTACACATGTCCGCTCTTGCTGCTTGGGACGGGCAATGATTTAAATAGTGTTTGGGTGAACTCACTGGAACTATTTTCTACTGACCGCATACTTACAGTGTGTGCAACTTTGGTAAGAACTGGAAAGCGGATTTTCCCACAAACTGGATGGGGTTCTCGTAAAAATGGCTGCAAAAAGACATAGTTAAAATGGGTTTGACATTGTTCAAGCTGTTGACTAAAATATTTTTTTTTAGTTTTCAATGTAGCAATAGCCTTAAGATCTCACATGGTTTGGAGCTGAGGGTTTCCCACCAAGGCCTTCTCGGGAATTGCTTTAATATTGTTGTTATGGAAGCCCCTGCAAATTAACGTCAGTATGCAATATATAGTTAGGCAGTCTATTAATAAGGGTCTGATTTGTCTTGGGGGTTTGACAGTGTGTTTGTGTGAGAGAGGCAAGTCGTGTTGCACCTGCTGTTGCACAGCTGAAAAACGTTTTTGGATACAAGAGATTTGAACATGAACACGTATGCTGTGTGTATCTGTGACACATGTGTGTGCTGTGGAACATCTGCTGAATTTGAGTAAAGACATACTGTGTGTGCGCAGGAAGGCGGGTGAGTGGGGGGTGCAGCCAGCACCTGCTTAGGGCGAGAGAGATTGTATCCGAATGCCACATTAAATTAACTTAACGGGATTAGTGGGGATAACTCAGCCACGATAGTCATGTTGGGCAGGTGTTATTTAGTGTGTGTGTGTGCGTGCATGCGTGTGTGTGTGTGTGTGTGTGTGTGTACGCACAGTTCTTGAAGCTTACTCAGTGTCCTGATGGCCACAGGGAACTCCTGGAGCTCGTTGTAATTTAAATCCCTATGAAAGACAGATAAACATCAAGTTGCCATGGTTAAATCAAATATTGAAGGCTAATGGCTTACTAGAGGTTTAAACGTAACTGCATATATAATGAAGCATGTACAGTATAATATTCTAATCTGTTTCTGTTAATACGTGTGTGCTCTACAGTACATGCCATTTGCTCTCTGTGAGGCTAAAGGGTTTGAAGTTTGTATTTGCCACTCAACCTTTGCAGCACTTTATTATTTGGGTCTGGCTCTCATTAGTTTCCCAGGAAACACTGTACCATAACAACTGTTGCTATCACTGACATTTCTCACATGGAGGTGGCAGGAAGACTGGGTTGGGGAACAGGGGGTAGGGGGTTAATGTATGGCTTGCTTGACGACGTGCGAAAGTGTACACTGTTAACCTGCATTTTTCCATGGGAAACAGTTGTATTCTGAACATATTTTTATCCTTTCACTATATATAAAAAAAAATACCCACCCTGATGACATCACTAACCTCAAAAGCGTGCCTTAAAATACAAATTCAACTACATTTGCTTTTATTCTTTTAGAAAATGTATTTTGTTATATATGCACTTGTCTAAAGTAATGTTGCTGTGTTGAATGTCAGTGCTCAAATGTCCACTGTGGAATACTGTACTGTCAATTTTGTCTCATGAATGGCTCATTGCAGTAATGGTTTTCATGATACAAGAATGGGCTCAGGGAGGCTGAACATGATGCGGATGGCCGCTTGAATAATTTCTCATTTGCCAGAATTAGAGATTAACCCTTTGTACAATTGCAATCCTCAGTTTAGTGACACCTGTCTGTCACTATGTTTCACCTGTCTTTCCTAACAGTCGCAACACTTTACACCAGCTCCCATCATTCTCTTCTCACTTTTTTGCTTCTCGTTTATCTCCATTCCTTTAACATCCATCCATCCAACCATTATCTGTACTGCTTATCCTCAGCGGCTTTCTTAAATTGCATGGTATGGACTTTTTGAGTTCATGGACCTTTATGCATGAATGCATGTGCCCAAATACATGCTCATAAATAGGAGTACATAATTTGTTACTTCAGCAGGTTGTTATGCAGCATAGGCTACCAGGAATACTGTTCTAAATGGCTTCTGCGTTCCCAATTGTATTCTAAAGAATGTTGTGAATGCTCTGCATTCCTTAATGATGATGACCTCCAAAAAAGAGACTCCAATAATCTGTAAGGTAACAAAGTGGCAACAGTCATTAGCAGTCTTTATTCTGTCTGTCAATTTAATTTAATTATATTTATTCCTGTTAATTGACATGCTTAGTACTAGGATTTTAAAAGGATATTCAAGCCTGCTTTAAGTACCTCATAATAGAAAACTATTGTAAGACCCGCAATGCAAGTACCGTAAATGGATTTGACGATGCATTTCAGAGAGTTCATTTGTCCTTGGGTTATTTTCAAGCAATGTGTTTGCTGTAAACACTATCATAAAGATTTGATTATTATACTTGCTAATATATCATTATCTTGGGAATGTTTGAGGGAACAGTGCAAGCATTTCATGTTAGTCTCTGAATTAGATTAGTACTTTTCTATTCCACTTTTACCCTTTATTATACCTGCAAATGAGAGCAGCCAGAATAGCCAAAAGATATTGAAAATGCATCATTACTGCACCTAATTGTTTTGGTTCAAGCATCTTTTTGTCTTTGTAGACTGACTAGATGTGTGAGATACTCACAGAGTCTCCAGACTATGTAAACCTTCAAAACATCTCATTCCCATGGTCTGGATCCGGTTGTTATGGAGATGCCTAGGTAAAGGCCACAACTGTTGTTTAGAGAATGTGACATTCTGGTCTCTTGGACAAACTACATATATCACCACCTTCAAACGCGACCGATTCACTCTTTTACTTACAGTACAACAAGTGCTGAAAGGTTGGCAAATGCGTAATCTGGAATACGCGTGATCTGGTTGAGGGCCAGGGTCATGGCCTGAAGGGAGGGTAGAGCATCCAGGGCCATGACTGGGATTTCTGTCAGTGAGTTGTCATCTAGCCACAGGTGTCTTAGAGCGCGAACCCCTCTAAAGGTGCCAGCAGGAACTTCAGACAGGAGGTTAGCATCAAGGCGCCTGTGGGGTTACAAAATGGATTTTGTGGTAGTGTGTTGCTGTGATGAAGCACGGGGATTTACAGGAATATAATTATGAGAATTATTCTTCTTATTATTAATTCCCTCATCTGAAGCACTAATGTTTGTTTCTGTGCACAAAAAAATAAACATTTAGAGCTTCACCAGTACAGGCATGTACAGTAATTGAATAATATGATGGTTATTAATCCCTCAGTGTTGGGAGAAGTTAGCAAGTAGGGAGTGTCAAGAGCCTTAGAATATTCCTTCTGACTTTCTTTCACATCCTGGCAAATCATTACTGAGACACAAACACGGCATCCTTTCAAATGATTCGTTTATTAAACTGAACACACACATTCACTCTTTCATCTCTTCAAGCTGACTAAACCCAACAAACCTTTGTCCTCCTCTTGGTGTCCTCAAGCCATTGGCATGAGTGTGATATAAACCGCAAGGAAACGTACTAATGCATACACACTGTCCAGGCTGATGGATGGTCCCTTCAGGGTAGCAATGAGAATCCAAGGTCACATCCTCTATCTGTTCTTCTTTTGGCCCTTCACACTTAATTATTTATCTACCCCCCCCCCCCCCCCCTCGGCTCTTTTTTTAAAAACTGTTTATGCCTAAACATTGAAGAACTTGGAACCACTGTTAACCAGTCAGCTCACAGATTAATACTTGGTTATTTTCTAAACGTCTTTGTTTAGTCTCTCACTGTGATTCCTAGAGTCTTGTGCTGCAGCTCCTTCTGTGCTTCGTCACCCGTTCAAGGCTTCACCAAACAAACGGGAACTTCAAAGTCAAATCTGAACTTGAACTCTGAACTATGGGCTTTGCTCCCCAGGGGCATTTTCAATCAAAAGCGGCAACTGTAGCCTATATGCTGGCAGATGTTCCCAAATGTATCACGACATATTCATCGTCTACTTCTGAAAAGTTTTTCAATATCTATTTTTTGTGCTTAACATCATCCCTCGGCGTCATGTGTGGACAGTGTTTGCCCTTGACCCAACTCACCAGATGAAAGCTGTGGAAGACCCTTCAACTTTCTGGACTGCTCTCCAGGGCAAAATAATTGTTACTCGGAGTGGACCTGCCAGGTCTCCAAAAGGTCTAGTCAGAACCAGGAATGTTTCACAGAAACCAATAAAGCAGCAGCTATTTCCTGTCTATTACATCAAAGTCTGAAGTATGATTATGGGAAAGTGAACGAGAACATTCTCTTACACGATCCAGGAGTTGTTCGGGCTTATCTGTCTGAATTCTCCAGACTAAATGTATTCACTGGTGCCTACTGATGAGCACAATCTAGTAATTATGTTACTTTACCTCTTTACTCACTGACTTTGATATATGATTACTTGATTTTTCTCAATGTTATTAGTTCTATGGAGACAAGATAAGACTTGTTTCAGATGAGGCATCTTGTGCTGTGATGCCATTATTTCTTCTTTTCTTCATCTTTTTTTTTTTTTTACTTAATCACGTGCTTCATGCCAACGAGAGGCGCCGGGAAGCTTTGCTTTCCAAAGCCTTTTCACCTTAATCTTTCTATGTTGGGCTTATCATTATTATAATGACAAGGTACTGGGTCTCTACGCAGGGGCTCAATGTGTAGGTGTGTTTTCTCGACTTGAAACCATCTCTTATAGTTATTGTTCAAAGACCACACACACACTTGACCTTGTTTCTCATTAATATTGCACTTTTTATTTTGACACGGATAAACAAAAGGTCCAGCCTTTAGGCACGTTTACTGATATGGGGATAAGCAAAGTGTATTTGAGCACACCTACAGTGTAACAGCATGTAAGCAGGTGGGCAGTGAGTTGTAATGCACATATAACTCTCTTTTGCTACAACTTTACCAATCTGCAATGGGAAAAAATGGCTAAATGCGTTTGAACACATGAATTATTCATGTGGAAATCGGGCAGGTGGCATTTGGCTGTGTGTATGATATTAAGAATGACGGACAAGGTTAAGGAAATTACAGATGAGGTCCACTCGCACACACCCAAGCACACATGCTGACTGGCGCATGTACATCGACCCCACGGATGAGACAATTAAGCCACCAAACACTCATTAAGCAAGTGGATAGCAGTGTGGGTGGTGCGAGGAGAGTGGAAGAGGAAGAGTGGGGAATTAATGGAAAATGAGGTTGTTTCACAGCTCATTGGAGATGTTCTCCCTGACCTGCAGTGTCTGCTGTTTCCCTCATGGCTTCCAGATGCTACAATGAAGTGTGTTGCCGTAGACTGAGACAACTCTGTTCTGAGTGCAGAGCGACATTAGCCGATGTTTGACGACGGTATGAAATGTGTCACCGGAACTATGGGCTGGGACATGCGGGGGTGGGGATTGTGGCATTTTTTTTATCCCCTGATGAATGAGATGTGAATAAGTCTGTGCGTCTGTATATGTGTGTGTGTATGTTGGACTCACAATGAAAGAAGGTTTGGTAGGTCCCATGGAGCGTCATCAGGAAGTCTTTCAAGGTGGTTGTTTTGGAGCATTCTGAAAGGAACAAAAAGAATACCTAACTAAAGATGAACAAGTGGTGAGGGCACACGAGACAACTAATAATTCTTTACTGATTGGAATCTTGACCTAAATAGGAAAAGGTAAATGAAGGTAGAGGAAAGGAAAAACTCCATGGGTGGGCTGTTGATGTCATTCTCAGAATAAAAGAGCAATGAGGAAATGGGGGGGGGGGGGGGGGGGCACGCAATTAAACACTCTGTTTCCCTTCCTGCTCTCTGTTTCTCCATTTCGTATAGGTTCTTTTAAGTCTTCAGACGTGAAAGACCAGATTGCTTGTCTTATTACTTTCCCAGAAAAGCAACATGGTACTGAAGTTGCATGGGTGTGATACAGTAATTGAATTGATTGATTCCTAAAATAATTTAAAAAATATCTTTGACATTCTTATGATACTAAAGGAAAAATTACGACGACGACCAAAGAATAAGAACGGTAATGCAATGTAAAGTAGGACAGCAGAATAAATATCTTTAGCTCCGTTGCCTAGTACAAACTGTAATACTGTATTCCTCTTATGGTCTGAGTACACAATTTACTATTGATTTGATTTGGACAACATAATGTTGATAAATTGCTATATGATGTAAGTGCACTCCATTTACCATTATGATGAAATTAGATTTTCCATTTTTTGAACTAGGATGTGTTTTTCACCCAAAGTACAATTGGTAAACCATTCCAGTTGGGTCGGGACTCACTGGTTAAACGGTAATCAAATAGTCAATGTGGATTTTGGCTGTGGAACCCAGCTATACTGGGTACTTTTCCCCCCCTCTGGACATTGATTGCACCTGGACTGTTGACCAGTAAAGAGTCCATGAATAAGAATTTTCACAGGCACAGCTGTATATTTGTTTTATGACTTGCTGTGCATGTTTTTGTAATTTACTACTTGTAGTGTACTTAACAGCATACATAAAAATAGTTTGACGGTGACTTCTCTCTCACTTTTTGTAATCATGGTGTGTGGCATGACCAGGACTTTAACTGTATGTTGGTGAAATTTATAAGAATGGAAGAAATTAATTTCAATCATGGCGGCGCAGTTAACGATGCACAGACCTGCATACAGTAGGCGTATTATTCAAGAGATCACCACCACCCAAAATACATGATTCACCAACTGACTAGCATGGCAAGAAGATTGAAGCCATTAGTTTGCAAATGAGGAAGAAATTACTCGTAAAACTTTTAAGGTTGTGAATACCCTGGAGGGCATGGTGCAAGATATACCTCAGTTGATTCCCAGAGATTCGCTTTGTCTAACACCCACTAAAAATGTGGCCACATTTTATCATCTTTTGCCCTCCAAATTTCAGCTGCATGTTTTTATAGCTGCTGTGCATGTTTTTCTAATTTGTTACTTGTGGTATTTGTGGCATGCATAAAAATAGTTGGACGATGGCTTCTCTTTGTCACTTGTTGTAATCACTGTGGGTGGCGTGACGCTTTCCAGTACACCTGTGTAGGTGTGGGATTCCCCCCCCCCAAAAAAAAATGTTGGTAGGGCATTTAATGATGCACTGACCTTTATAAAGTAGTCAAGAGAACAACTCTACCCTTGAACAAGAAAGCAGCATGGCAAGACAACTGAAGCCATAAAGTTAATGTGGAAATGAGAAAGAAATTACTCACAAAACTTTAAGGTTGCGAAGACCCTGGAGAGCATGGCCTGAAATATACCTCAGTTGATTCCCAGAGATTCGCCTAGAGGCCAAAATAGAGATCAGAAAGTGCGACAAAATGAGGTACAGGCATATACAGTACATAAAAGTTTACGAGTCTCATAAGAAAATGTTGCTTTTTGTCTCATTCTCTACTTTTGGCTGAAGGGATCAAGCGCGGTCATGACTTCATCATCAATGCTTTGGGGTGAGTGTTGGGGCACTATGCAAATAATATTCCCTTCAGTGTGGCTGCTATTGTCCCCAAGCACATGCTGAAACCTTAAAAAATCAATGGAAGCTCTGATGAGTGAGTATAGTCTTTTTTTTTTTTTTTAATACATATACATATATATATACACATATACACACACATATATATATATATATACCCTTTTTTTTGTATGTGGGTGAGTATGTGTATGTGCGTGTGTGTGTGTGTGCGTGCGTGCGTGCGTGCGTGTATTCATCAGTTCACCTAAAGCCCATTAAAAAAAAATCCCATACTAATAATATAATATAATAATAAATTGCCAGATGCAGAAACATCAATGTAAGTTATCACGATGTAGTGGCTCTCGCTAACAGACAGAATTAAGTAACCGGAATTAGGTTAAAAAATTCTATATACGTAGACCATGTTTCTATAAATTTTGATATTTGGTTTTTATTTGAGGCAGATATTTTTTCCATTAAAATGTGATTTATGAGGAGGTTAGACCATTGGTCGATATTCAGAGTTTGTTTATTTTTCCAGTTAACAAGAATTGTTTTTTTAGCGATAGTAAAGGCTACAAGTGTAGATTGAAATTGTTTATGTGGTAAGTCAGTTGTTGTTAGGTCACCTAGCAAACACAAGTTTGGAGATAAAGGTATCCTACAGTCCAAAATAGCGGAAAGTTTTTCTAAGACTTTAGTCCAGAAAAGAGTGAGTATAGTCTGATTTGAATATGAAACTAAATATTTGCTTGTCTTCCTGTGCATATATTTACATAAGTGTGTGTGCGTGTAATAAAGTGTATCCTTTTTTGTGCACTTTTGTGCAGTGTGACAGCATGTGCTATTTTCCATGTCCTTGATTTAAATTGGGCTCATTCTAAGGAGCCTTGAGGATAGCAAGGGAGAAAAACCACACACATTCATACAAGCAATCCAATCAGCTTGTTTATCAAACACAGCACCTAATGGTCATTTGTGAATGTGTATAAGATGTCCAAATAAATAGCATCGAGTCCAGCAGTGTAACTCTCAAGGTCAGAAGCTGCAAGCACAGTTTAAACACAGATTTGTGCTTCACAGCTTGAGACCACCCACTTTTGTTAAACACACAACCACACGTTACACGTTACGCACCGACATCCTCTTCCTCACACTCTTGCTCTTCAGTCAGACAGCCTTATGTCTTGGTGCAAATCACATACTGATTGAATACTGGAGGTCCTTCCAAACCACCATCACCACTATCACCCAGATGGTAACAGACGAGGGCTGTGAGCAAACTCTCTCTGACATCTGATACTCCTGTCAAATATGTGTCAGGCAGACTAACTGCGCTGGCGGACCACTCAGCCCCACATGGACCTGCCAATTCTCGCACTCTTTAAGTGTGTGTTTATCAACACAAAGAGAGACACAAGCTCACATGTTGATTATAGAGTTCAAAATGGATTGTTTCCATGCTATTTTGGTGCCATTTAGTCATGCCGATAGAAGCGCAGTAAAAGCCTCAAAGGGACATTGAATGCACAATGTGATTTTGCATAAAAAATATAAAATTGGTTGCAGCCTTTTCAGTAAATGATTTATTCCTGATTGAGTCTAAAGCCCTTTTGCCCTTTTATGTATTGCTATTGCTCAAGATGGCCACAAGGGACCATTTCAATAGGCACTTTTATAGGTTTAACTGTTTCTATAGACCTTCTTGAGGCCCAATAAACTAGATCTAAGCCTCTCTCTATATACGTCCTCAGGCATCTTCTTGCTGAAACTAAAGGATCAGCAACAGATGCACTGCAAATATACAGTAGGTTGCACTAAAGAGAAAATTAAGAACAGTCTCTGTAGTGGAGGTTGAGTGCTGGTTTGAGTAAGACCTTTTACAGATTTTGGAAGCACCCAAGTAACAGCCATGATAGGCATGATGTGTAAGTATCCCAGCCAAGCAGCCTTTCCACATTAGCCGGTGCCAACATTGCATCAGAGTGGAGTTGAGCGCTCATTGGATACTTTGTTTGTTAAATGGATTATTATATCAAAAGTAAAGACGGATAGTGGAAATATGTTTTGATGGTCTTGATCGACATCACCAAAACACCCGTAGCTCTGTTTGACACAGAGTTTCCATGACATCAGTCTGTGTATATATGCGCATATGTACATATGGGTGAACGTTCCGCACTTTGGCTTTCATAATCATTCCAAATCAATCTCATTCTAATGAAAAGTGCCTTGCTCTTGCCGAAGCATTGCCCCAGCTTTTTTTTTCTTTTCTTTTAATTTGATTTCAGGATGGTTTGGGCTTGTATTAGCCCTTGAGCTGCATAGATAAAAACTCAACTCTACTTCAACCCACCCAGTAAAGTGATTTTTTTGGGCAAAACAAAAGAGACCACAGTGATTTTGATATACTGATTAAACTGTTAGTTAACCAATGAAAGCACCCTGCCATTAACTAAGTATAAGTATTATCACACCCAGCTACTTCACCTTGATAAATATTACCAAAGACAACCTCTACTCTGTGTTTCAGTTTGCGTTGAATAGGTTTTCTTGTTAAAAGATTGTGGTTTGTAGTGTCTGTACAAGCATGTAAGACGTTTTCGCACCCTTCATTTAGGGGTGCAGCGGTTTCAGATTTTTGTGTCTGATTACTGTCTGAGAAAAAAAACACGTCTTTACGTTTTTTACGGTTATTATTGTAGACATAAAAAAAACACACATCAACATTCTTTGAAAAGGTTTATTTTTAACAACAATAAATATCTGAAAATAAATTTAAAAAAAAATGCTGCCTTTTAAAACAAATACAGCAGATTAGACAGACTCTTAAAATAGGACCTGGGCACTATGTATAACAAGTGGAATGTATGTACCCTCTTTTTCTTTCATCTTTCAATTTCTTTCCATTTCAACCATACTTACAGGTGAAATGTTTACCGCAGTTTACCGCTACACATGTAGGCATTTTGCAGCCATAATGCGTATGCTGAGTTACATTACTTGGGAGTCCCAAGATGGCGGCCCCGCGGCTTCAAAAGTCTCGACCTATGGCCTCTCCAGCGGGCGGCCGTGGATGGCGGGGCTCGCGGGAACTCCCCGCCCTGCCGCGGATCGGGGCCCCAGGGTGGGAGAGGCCGGCCATCGGTCGGTGCCGACGGAGAGGCGGCGCAGCAAGCGGTGTGCCGGTGGTTCCCAACGATGGCAGGCTCGACCGTCGCGCCCTGACTATCGCGCCCCACATGGCCTCGGCTCCGCCACACTCGCCGCCGCCTCGTTTCGGCCTCCCCTTTCCCCACGTCCACTCAACCTAGTCCAGGCCGCATAGCTATTTTTGCGCCGCACGTGAGCGGAAATAACCGGTGTTGTTGAAAGGCTGCGGTTATTTAATCCTGACGTTAAAAAAACACGGGGAGCGCTCCTGCTCCTGGGTTTGCTCTCCGGCCGGTGGCCCCTGCGGGGCCCGGGGTCGTCCTTTGGCGCTGCCGCGGCCTGAGGGGCCCTGAGGTGTTGCGCTTGCTCTGTCCTGGCGGGGGTCGACGGCTCCCCTCTTTGGTGGAGATTTTCATGCATGCCAGATCCACCACACCAGCATCTATCGAAACTCAGACACAATTTGTTTCTCCCTCAGGTCATTGATTCGGTGGAGGCGGGTGTCTGTGGATCTCACTCTGCTTCGTCTGTCCTTTCTACCTTTCCTCAGTTTCTCCTTTGGGCCCTTGAGGTCTCCCTGATTTGTTGGAATTTAGATGTCTCTGGGGTTGGCGAAGGACTCTGGTTGGTGGCCTGGTGGGTGGTGTCTGGTCGGTGCTGGGCTTCGCTTTTCTTTCTTTTCTTTGGTCCCTCTTCGGCTCTCCTGGCGGCCCCACGACTCTGGCTGGATTTTGAAGTGTTCGGTTTAGGTGAACGGTATGGGAATTCTTTTTTTTTTTTTTTTACACGCACGCACGCACACACACACACACACACACACACACACACACACATACAAAAAAGAAAAAAAAAGGGGGAGAACAATGATGATGACATGTCAAATGATCAATACTGAGCTCTCCCCGAAAAAAAAACAAAAAAAAAACACGGTTAATCGTAAAACCGGTTCATTGCTACACCCCTACCTTCATCCATCAACAGAAATTTGACCTCTCCTTCTGTTTAGAGGTCTAGTCTCAGGGTCAACCACTTAACCTGGCATTAGCCTCTGGAATTATTGTTGTTAAAATTAAAACTTGGAAGACTGTCAGGGAGATGTTTATGGGACAACAAATGCAAGCAGGAGTCTTTGGGGTAAAAACTGCATTGGCACACTAAATGGAAAAAATAGAACTGCATCTAGATGCTGCATTTGTCTTTGTGTATACCTGGAAGACTAAAAATGGCCAATATGACAATATCCTGGCCTTCCTGTTGTCCTGTCACAGAGCTGTTTAAAAAAAAACAAAAAAAAATCTGTGTTTTAACATTTGTACGCTGCTCTCGTTAAGCAGGTTTCTTCCTGTCAACTTTTACAATTAAATTAAGGTAATTGAGAGATGAGTGACTGGAAAAGAAATTAAATTCCGAAAACTCTTTGAAAGATACAAATTAAAAGGAGAATGATATGTGATCTTTTGTTAAATCTTTGGTGTAAAGAACCTACGATAAAGGCTCTTTAGCAATTTCTACTTTAAAGCACACCCAACTTTTTGGCAATGTGATATTATTGGAAAACAACTCAATGTTTAAATTAGGGTACAGCATTTAATGACAGAGGATAATTCAAATATTGTAGATCCCCATGTCCCGAGGTTGTGCTTCAATCTCATTAATTTGCAGACATGCAAATGGCTCCTTTAACTCTTTGACTGCCAAAAACGTTAAATAACGTTTAGTAAAATCCTATGGAGGAGTACCAAAGACGTTAAAAGACGTTTGTTTCAAAACAGAGGCGAAACTAACCATTTTCTATTGTTGATTACTGAAAAACGGAATAAGGTAGAAACAAACTTTTTTTTCTGATGAAAGATGAGAGTCCAATCTTTCATTTGGTAGTATGTGTGTTTCCATAGTCCAAACACATAATTTTCTATGGACCTTGAAAGATCAGTCAAAATGCTTAAAATCGGCTGGCACCCACGGCATCCCTTTTCTGAAAACGTCTGGCAGTCAAAGAGTTAATGCTCTATTTGACTGACAGCTCCTTGCAGGTGTTTGAAGTAAAAGGGTATTTCATTCATTTCTTAAAACCACTCAGAATGATGTCCTAATGAGAGGAATGTGAGATCAGTCAGCCCTAACATTGTAGAGAATACGCTGTAGGCCAGCAAACACTTAACATTAAAACTACAGAGAATCAAAAAGATTTGCAACATGCTTTTTTAAATGCTTAAAACACCAGTAAATCATGATAGAAATGTCATTAAATATAAGAATAATCTGCATACACACTGACACCAAAGAGGTAAGAATGTCAACAGAGATAAAATGCAGTATAACACAACCAACTTTTAATAAGCACATGAAGAAACTGCTGCATGTGTATTGAAAGATTGTACTGTATTTGCACTCAAAACGCAAAACGGATGTCTTTAAGGTTTCAAGTATGTGGAGAAAACATCAGACTGTGGGAAAGGTATCTCAAGAAGTAACATTGACTTGCAATAGTAGTGAATAGTAGTGAAGTGCTTTAACATGAATTGGAATGGTGTGTGTGTGTGTGTGTGTGTGCGTGCGTGCGTGCGTGTGTGTGGAGAGATGGTGGGAATGCAAAGATGTAAAGCCAAACATCAAACAATTAATCACTCTACCAGTCACAACATGTCTTGTCCTGCCGTCTTCTGGCATTACCAGAAAAACTATGCACGCACATCAGCTGCTCTCTCGCACCTTGTCCAGGTTTGCTTATTTTTCTTTTGTGTATATATTGATAATGCAAAATGTTTTTCTTCCTTGCTTATCCCTCTATACCAGGACTAGAAAAAGTGTTTTTCCCAAAAATATTTTTTTAAATGTATTTTTTTCTCATTTGTTTATCTAAATATAGGTTCCCTGCTTTTTGGGGTGCAACCAGTATTGGTGCCATTTCACCTTAACATCTATCTGCTTGTTTTTGGCAGCTGGCAAGACAGAAACACAGCATGAGATTTAAAGCACAGAACCTGCATAACGCTATAAGCACAAAATAGTCACTCTAAGTGAATATCGGGTTCCTTTGAGCAGTCATTCCAGGGTGCACGGGGTTTTCGCTTCAGGCAGTTTCTCAGTAGGAGAGATGAGAGGCAGGCCAGAGTCATCAATCGCTGTCACTGAGGGTAGCTCAGATCAGCCTCTCAGGTTATGACTGCCTTGTCATGTATGAGTTGTGACCATAGGTTATTAACTGAATATGAGCTGAAGGATTCCATACTCACAGTTCTGTTAACAGGTGCAGTCGGTGGAACGCTCTTGGCTGGATCTCGCTGATGTTATTCATACTTAGATCCCTGAAGAGAGGAGAGAGAAACAACAGAATGAAAGTATCAATCAATGTACAGGCTACCTTATCGATGGGCTTTGAAGAATGTCAAGCCTTGTAAATTATATGTTGAGGTGCTGTATTTCATACGGTCATCAATCATCCATAGTAGGGAGAAGAACACAGAGAGGATGAGAGGGTCGGTAGAGGTTAAAAGAGGAGGAGGAGAGGAAAATGTAGTAACATTTCCCCAGTGAATTTTTGTTGGGCAGCTAATTTCCTCCTCTTCCCAATGACTCTTTCTCTTTTCCAGATGTCTCACACTAACTTTCCTGTGATCTGACCCCTCGGTCTCGTTTCATACCTAGCTTCGTCGTCCCTTTCCCCCTCCTTTATCATTCCACCTTTCTGCTCATTGCAATAAGGTAGACACTCTCCATCTCTCGGGATCTTTGACACATTGAGCGTTTGTTGGGGGTGACTGTTGACGCAGGTAAGGTCACAGAGGTTAACTCTTTGACTGCCAAAAACGTTAAATAACGTTTCGTAAAATCCTATGGAGGAGTGCCAAAGACGTTAAAAGACGTTTTTTTTCAAAACAGGTGAAACTAACCATTTTCTATTGTTGATTACTCAAAAACGGAATAAGGTAGAAACAAACTTTTTTTTTCTGATGGAAGATGAGAGTCCAATCTTGTTTTGGCAGTATGTGTGTTTCCATAGTCCAAACACATAATTTTCTATGGACCTTGAAAGATCAGTCAAAATGCTTAAAATCGGCTGGCACCCACGGCATCCCTTTTCTGAAAACGTCTGGCAGTCAAAGAGTTAAGGAGGAAGGGTGCTCAGATACTTCAGTGCAACAGTTTGAAATGATACAGTGACAACTTCTATGTCAGCCTGTGGATGAAAGCACATCTAACCTTGTGCCTCAGTCTTTTGACAAACACCATACAAAAATGGGCTTACGTCACCCCTATTCTTTGCCTTCATAGTCCACATGCTTGTGTCTTCAAGACGGAGACCCGTACTATGTGTGTTTCTTTGCTCATGAAGCCGGACCACCAGGCAAGCAAGTGTAAACTGTGCTCATGAAAGCGCCTCAAAGTTGTGAGTTTTGACTAGCTGTTTCGTTGTCAAATGTCAAGTGAGCCAAACTTGGCTTGAATTGATTGATGCACTGGTATGATCTACGTTATTCAGCTTCAGATGACTCCAGTGTGGAAAAAAACACTGCATGGCAATATTTTTTTTCCTGACTTATATATTTAACTGTTCTGACACCTTCTCAAGGATAAAAGCTAATATGAAGCAGTCTGTTCCACGCGCCGCACTGTCACTTTTTTTTCTTTCCATATGATGAGCTTGCAACATTTTGCATATCCTTTTGCCAAGGGATGTGTTATATTTGTAATTAAGTAGCCTCTTTATAGCTCCACTGACATTTAATATGTTCCTTTTGAACCCCCAAGGGTCTAAGTGCAGAATAGGGCTCAGAGGGGTTCAATGTGTCAGTCAAGGACACTTGTATTGGGTGCCTTCAGACAGTGTTAAGAGGAAAAGTAGCTGTTTCATTAATGACATTGCGGCACACTGCAAGTTCGGCCATTCATCTTCCAATTGCAATAATTACAATACCATTACGACACTCAATTTAGCTGTTACTTATGTTCTAATGAGTCTCTGAATTGTGTGAATATCCTGGAATGGCATCATAGGCTTGTGCTGACAGCTCAGAGTGCAAATGCATATTGACATGCTGGGGCAATATACCATAAAAGGTAGCAAAGGGCCTATTTAGAAAAAAAAAAAGAAAGAAGTGGAAGGCTGCTAGCCTCTGCAAACGACAGGATTACAAATTACATTAGAAGTGCTTTTCATCTTTCAGATGGCAACAACATGCTCTAAAACTCACTGCTTATAAAAACAGTTAAAAGTGTAATGGGGCGTATAGAAAATTTGATCAAATTCAATTGTAATATATGTGTAATAAGTTTAAATCTTGTTTCAATCTCTCCCATCTGGAGGCTTCGCTCCATCAGGTCCAAAATCTCAGGCCACAAGTGTTTCTTCTCCTCTGTAGTCGGTTTTATCCGCAATTGACTTGTTTAAAGTAGCATTGCGAATGACTTCTACTGCTTTCTAATTTAGTTCTTTACAAGCTTGCCAGACAGGCAACGTTGGGACTCCCCTTGCAATAACAACGCACTGATAATGTAATGCTTTTAATATGCTACATTTTTGTCCTGTGGGCTTTTTTTTTCCTGTAAAGCTCTACTCAGTGATTTGAAGATGATTGCAACAAAGTAAACATGTTCTTCATTTAAGACATGGTTAACTGAAGTGATAACAGAGTTCTCGTGGCAATGACAAGCAGTAACAACATGACTGGTTGATATTATAAATGGCATAGAAAGCAGACGTTCCCTCCGTACACCAACACACGTTAATCCTAACATCTATCAATATATTTGCTACAATGTTTAAAAGGCGTTGTTTGAGTAAAGCAATACACGTACAACATGTATCGACTTCACTCGTCTTCTGATGATGCGCCTACAGATGAAGACAACTTTCCATATCTGGTCCTGATTAAAGAAACCATAAACAAAGTCCCTAGCAGCGACTTTGCTCAGACAGAATAAACAAGCTGCAATAGAGAAAATGTTTTAAGATAAAGACAAACGGTGAGTCATGGGGAAAGGTTGAGTGTGGCTCAGTTTGGTTCTGCTCTCCAACGAACTCGCTGGGAAGCCGGAGAGAGACAGAGAGACATTTCGCCTCTGCAGGCCAAGGCCTCTGCTGACAACTTGACGTATCGTTGGAAGGCGCTGTGCTATGGCTTGTTTTTAAAATCAAATAACAGCTGTGGCTTTTTTAAACCATGATAATTATGATTGATGACTACCACATGTGCATTGTGTCGGCTGGCGCTGTGACGTGCAGATATTTTCAGCGCGCGTAAACGGCTGCAACAGAAAATGAGAAAGTGAGAGCTTTTTTTTATATTTTGCAGCCTCGGCAGTGTATATGTGAAGTTTTACAATTAGAACTGAGGTTTCTCTATTCCAATTTGATGAGATCCTCGTGTGTGACTTGGTGTGTATGTCAGCATCTTGTGTCTTGTTGGTGGCTGGGGTGTGCGTGGTGAGATGTTTGTTAGCCATTTTCACACCCCTTATTGTTTTCCACTAAGCTTGCAGAAGCGGTGGGTATAATTTACGGTTAAAGTCCACCACATAATACATGGAAAAATATTGCTATGTGGGTCTGTGTGTGTTTTAAACACACAGGATGTCAAAACTTTCTGTTAAACAGTATCCTATGTGTGCATATCTTCTTTGTCAACTGCTTTTACTTACATATTTCTTAAAAAATTGCATCGACTAACTCATGGGGCCGGGCTACCATTTGAAGGTGTTTTTACCTTCACAAGGGTGCAAATTTGTGAGAATGTGATGCATGTTTACCAATTCCTATTTACTAGTGACAAGCTACATACATGTATTTGATTTCATTACATGTAGAAAAGCAAAATAATAAACCATGATCGTAATGTCTTCATCTACTTATGGAGTTGTGAACCGATCTGGATCTCTTTTTGTAGCTCTCTTTCACAGGAAGTCTTTGATGGGCAAGGCTTTTACTCTTTGCTCCACTTCCTCTGATGGCCACTGCATGGTTTCCATCAGCATGCCATGATGTGCACACAAATGATTAGATCCATCATTCCAAATCTGTCAGCTGATACAGTTCAGTCGCGTGCTGTATTAACAGGCTACTTGCACTTCATCACCACTTCTGATCTGTAGCAGACGGCTATGCACCGAACCTGATGGCCCCCTTACGCTGATGAATCATTCCGTTTAATTCTTATTCCATCCAAGAATGCAATATTAATTAGAGTGCTGTGTTTTGAGTAGCGCTGGAACATACTACGTATTTTTGCAAATAAATCAACAGGGCTTAGTTCACCGTGGACAAAAGGATTGTTTTGTGGTTTCCTCATTTTTCTTCAGAATTCTCACACATTCGCTGCCTTTTCCTGCACAGAGCATCATACAAAAAAAGTATTTATTCCTATAGGATAATACATCTTTCATAGAGCAGAGGCACACGGGTATTTCAGCCCCTCAGATCTCTGCTTAATGCTGAATGATGCCCTAAAGACAAGGAGATAAATGCTCATCCCGTCAAAAACTGTTGAATGACTGGCAAAAATCTATTTTTTGTCTCCCTGTTTATGTAATGGCTGAGTCCAATAGTACAGTAAATGAGGGCACATGATGCACTCCATCTGTTCTGATGTTCAGATAAACCGTGTCATCTGATATACAATATGGTTCGGTCTGTATGTACATGTGTGTTCAAGAGTACGTAAGAGGCAAGAAAAGCGGTGGATATTTAAAGACTTTATGAAGTGATTTATTGGGTAACCATGGCAACATTTCCATTCATCCCCCTGGGCTCTCTGTCTCTTTATCTTCTGCCACTCTAGCACCCTCGCTCCTGATCTGTGCTTCAAATTTCAGACAGAGCACGGCGTTACATAGACCTGTTGTTACAATAGTGTGATTCATCATATTTCCTTTTAGCCGTCAGCAGAACCACTGAAGTATGTTATCAACCCTGCGATCAAAGGCCCCTCTGTGTGCGGGTGTGAATGTGCCCATAGCTCCTTTGTGGACAATATCAAGCCGGT